>NC_092098.1:8388645-8688645 GCF_045679555.1 Salvelinus alpinus | reverse complement strand
CCCCGATTGCTCAGTTTGATCGGGCAGCCAGTTTTAGGAAGAGTTTTGGTGGTTCCAAACTTCTTCCATTTAAGAATGATGGAGGCCACAGTGTTCTTGTGATCTTCAATGCTGCAGACATTTTTTGGTACCCTTCCCCTTGAAACAATTCTGTCTCGAATCTCTACGAACAATTCCTTCAACCTCATGGCTTGGTTTTTGCTCTGACATGCACTGTCAACTGTGGGACCTTATATAGACAGTCGTGTGCCTTTCCAAATCATGTCCAATCAATTAAATTTACCACAGGTGGACTTCAAGTTGTAGAAACATCTCAAGGATGATCAATGGAAACAGGATGCACCTGAGCTCAATTTCGAGTCTCATAGCAAAGGGCCTGAATACCTAAGTAAATAAGGAATTTCTAAAAAACAGTTTTTGCTTTGTCTTTTTGAGGTATTATGGTATTGATTTTTTTGGTTTAATCCAGTTTAGAATAAGACTGTAACGTAACAAAATGTGGGAAAAGGGAAGGGGTCTGAACACTTTCCGAATGCACTGTGTCTATATATTGATTTTGTTTTCTCTAGATAATATTTGTGATACAATTAAAGGTCAAACACACTGCATGTCAAACAGTCATCAATAATCGAATGAATTCAGGGCTTGTTGAATCATACCTAGGCTAAATATCTAGCTTTCAAGTCTGTCTATGAAAATGCTATGCTTTTGTTACAAATTTAACCAGAACCATGCGTAATGCACAAGCCCAAGTGGAAGTCACTAGCCAGCTAGTCTTTATATTTCAAGTTTATCCAACTTGTAACTATTTGCAAGCTAACAAGGCACAACAGTTTAAATGTTATGAACATACCCTTCTGTCCGTCTCCAGCTGTTTGAAATAGAGGTATTCACATTAGCTAGCTAGGTTCATTGAGGCTGCATTGTATACTCTCGCTCATCCTGCAGCTACAAATAACAACTCCATTCAGAATATTATAGCAGCCTACCTGTTGGGTCTTGGTCGTTGTAGCCTGTTCTTCTCCTTTAACTTTTAATTCCATCATTTTAATTCCATCTTCCATTGATTAGATATCTCCTAACTTTTGCCACACACGGAGGCTCTATGACTGTAGCCTATTGCCGCCTTGATGACTTATGATTGGCCAACAACAAGCTACATGCGACACGCTCCACTCTCACACAAAGCAAAAGAGCAGTAGCATAAATGATACAATTTCTCTCTCTTTCTCAGTGGTACCCAGGTAGTACCAGTGGTACCCAAAAAGTACCCAGGTGTCATACTTGAGTAAAAGTAAAGATAACTTAATAGAAAAGGACTCAAGTAAAAGTAAAAGTCATCCAGTAAAATACTACTTGAGTAAAAGTTTGAAATATACTTAAGTATCAAAAGTAAATGTAATTGCTAAATATACTTAAGTATCAAAAGTAAAAGTATAAATCATTTCAAATTCCTTATGTTAAGCAAACCAGGTGGCACTATTTTCTTGTTTTTTGTATTTACGGATATCCAGGGGCACACTCCTACACTCAGACATCATTTACAAACGAAGAATTTGTGTTCGTCAGATCAGAGGCAATAGAGATGACAGGGATGTTCTCTTGAAAGTGCGTGAATTGGACCATCTTCCTGTTCTGCTAAGCATTCAAAATGTAACTAGTACTTTTGGGAAAATGTATGGAGTAAAAAGTACGTTGTTTTCTTTCGGAATGTAGTAAAGTAAAAGTTGTCAAAAATATAAAAAGTAAAGTACAGATTCCCCAAAAAACTACTTAAAATGAACTTTAAAGTATTTTTACTCAAATTCTTTAAACCACTGCTCTTTTTGAACTACTTCAGTATACCCGAGACACGTGACAATCATATCAGATCAGACCTGTGACATTACTTTTAAATTGTGGATCCGGACCACCTTGGGTCCTGGATCGGGTCTCAGGTATTCGGGTACAGGTGGATCCGTGAAGACCTCTAGTTTGAACAGCATGCTAGCCTGTCCACTTTGTTCAGATGTTGAAATCAAGTGGCTTACATTATTCCTCAGAATGAGAACAGGTTGCCATTTCCTTATATAATTGTGTTTTATGCTTACTGCACATTTATGAAACAGACTAGACGGCTAGTATAACAGTCTTTGGCTAAGTTAACCTTGGAAACTTCTCCTCTATTACAGTAAAATAATGTCTCCATGTGTTTCGGTGTCCATATGACTCATTCTGTGGGACCAAACCTCAAATGCAAATGGCGAGTTGAAACCGCTTGTCAGAGAGGAAGAAGTGATCTCTCATCTTTGTTGTTGTGAATGGTAGCGGAAGTGGCTTGGTGTGTGTGGGTGTGTGTCAACAGAGAGGAAGAGGCGAAGCGAGAGGTTTCACTCTCGCCAAAATCTATCCAAAATAAGCCCAATGTGTTTCTATGGGCTTATTTTGGAAGGTTGTCGCCTGCCTTCCCGCCTTTGGGACAACGGCTCCCATTCTTAGGACGGAGACATGAACATCTCGTCATTATATATAGATCTCTAGTGTAAAGGGGAAGACAACATGAGAACAAGCGGACATAAGCACTCATAATACTGGCAGGGCCAGGGCTGTGGTGTTTGAGAGGACGGTGATACTGGCAGGGCCAGGGCTGTGGTGTTTGAAAGGACGGTGATACTGGCAGGGCCAGGGCTGTGGCGTTTGAGAGGACGGTGATACTGGCAGGGCCAGGGCTGTGGTGTTTGAGAGGACGGTGATACTGGCAGGGCCAGGGCTGTGGTGTTTGAGAGGACGGTGATACTGGCAGGGCCAGGGCTGTGGTGTCTGAGAGGACGGTGATACTGGCAGGGCCAGGGCTGTGGCGTTTGAGAGGACGGTGATACTGGCAGGGCCAGGGCTGTGGCGTTTGAGAGGACGGTGATACTGGCAGGGCCAAGGCTGTGGTGTTTGAGAGGACGGTGATACTGGCAGGGCCAAGGCTGTGGTGTTTGAGAGGACGGTGATACTGGCAGGGCCAGGGCTGTGGTGTTTGAGAGGACGGTGATACTGGCAGGGCCAGGGCTGTGGTGTTTGAGAGGACGGTGATACTGGCAGGGCCGGGGCTGTGGTGTTTGAGAGGACGGTGATACTGGCAGGGCCAGGGCTGTGGTGTTTGAGAGGACGGTGATACTGGCAGGTCCAGGGCTGTGGCGTTTGAGAGGACGGTGATACTGGCAGGGCCAGGGCTGTGGTGTTTGAGAGGACGGTGATACTGGCAGGGCCAGGGCTGTGGTGTTTGAGAGGACGGTGATACTGGCAGGGCCAGGGCTGTGGCGTTTGAGAGGACTGTGGCTGATGTGACGGTGTGTGATGGATCCCTCATTAACCGTGCCTGTGTGTGGACCAGCCGTAGTCTCTCTGCATCGTTGAACTCTTTCATGTGCTCATCAGTCTTTGTTGCCCTTTTCCCATGGCGCTGACTACCTGCCGCATCCAGAGAATAGCTCATCCTGTTAACCCAGTCAGTAGTTTTAGATGCTATAATGTCTATACAGCCCTCTGTATACTCTGTATGGACTAGGAGCACATATCAATGTAATGGGATGAATTCTAATCCCATCAGTCCATGATCCTTCAGAGATCTGTGCATGGTTACCAAGTGTTGAGGTTGTTACTCCAAAATAGTAATATGTTACCTATTACTCGTTACTTCTTTCAAGAGTAACAAATTACTTTACTTATTACTCCCTGGGAAACGTAATTAGTTACACTACTCTTTATATTACTTTTGAGTTACACCTCAAAACGTTGCGCGTCCTCACTCAATCTCAACGTTAAGTTACGTACCAACACAAGTAGCCTAATAATGACAGACACAAAAGCAGCATTTCATCTACTACGTACCTAGCTACAAGTTTGTTCAGTTCTCCCTGGGTTACAGCCTGTCCTTCTGAATGATTCAAACCAAGCCTTGGTTGTTTGGAGGAGGTAGGCCTACAGTCATCTTCAGCAGCAGTGGTCAGGCCTCGGGGGGGTCTTTCGCTACGAGTTTTGTTTTGGCGTGTTGCTTTTGCAGGGGCTTCAAGAGATCCGAGGTTTAGTTTCTAGCAGTGGAGCAGTGTTTCTCTCCTGAACAGTCTACATTTTACAGTTATATTCTTGTCATTTTAGCATCCTACCAAATCAAAGTAATGGGAGTACTTCCACGCTGAGAAATGTTTTGGACGCTTCTGCCATTTTTCATCTCCCTCACTACAGCAGTTAGTAGTTGTGCGTGTGTAAACAGGAAGTTGGTGAGAAGAAAGTTGGAAGTTGGTGAGACTCAGGATGAAAACAATTAGAATCTGGGGTGGGAGGATTGTGAATATTGCCCCCACAGCGAGAGAATAATAATCACCATTAATATTTATTTGGGTCAATAACTGTAATAGGAAGGGAATGATAACGCAATGTATCAAAGTAATGATGACATTTTCTTGATCAGTAACTGTAATGCTATGACTCAAATTGGAACAGTAATCTGTTATATTACTTGTTACCGCAAAAAGTAATACTACCTTTGTGACGCGTTGCCCCCAACACAGATGGTTACACTTACCTGCATAATAGTAGAGATCCACTGCACCGTGACTATGGGATTGTATCCCTCAAAATGCAATGTGAATAGAATATGCACCGAACAAGGCCATTGCACAGCATTTTCTCAACCTGATCTGATTGACATAGTGTTCATACGATAAGCTTTATTTAAGTAAAATATCGTAAAACTAATCAAATTCTTACATCAATTTGTTTTTATTTGATTCTTTTCTACTGGATGTGTTATCATGTTGACTCATTTTAACACGGAAAACACAACTAACATGGGACGGCTGCAATCCATGCAGCTGTCCTATGATTTGTCGATGTTTCACTATTGATCCACACTTACCGGGGAGTTATCAAGTGTCCATCCAAATTCCCAATGTTTCTCTGCACTGTAATAGGATCATCAAGACGGCTGTCTCTGGGAACACTGTTCCCTGTTATATAGCTGTTATATTGCCTGTCCAGCTTCTATCTAAGGCTCCCATTCCTCTCCTACAATAAGACACAATGCATTTTCTAGGGCCCTTATCTTGCAATAGCAGGTCGGAGAGTTGTAAAAGAGCTGAACATATGATGAATTACATCTGTGCTATTACAGCCATATTTTCCCACAATCCCACATTATCTGCTCGCCTTTGCAGAGAGATACTGTGACACAGGTTCAATGAAATAGAGCCTGCAACTGAAAAAAGGTTTCATCAAAGCCAAGCAATTGCCAATACACTCTGTATAGGTCTGCATACTCTATGATTAAGGATTTCCCTGAGCTCTCTGTGTGGCTTCAACTCTCACTGCTCTTCGCTGTTTTAATCCAAGTGCAGGTGCTCTATATTTAGCCAGTGGGCATGACTGTGTGTGGTAAAAAAATATATAATCATTAAAGCTCATTTACAAAATTAACCCAGAACGCAATTATGTCATTCATTTGGAATGGATAACATTGCTGAGTTAATCATCAACAATAATACAAATAATTCATATATTTGCCAGATGTATGTACAATTGATTAACACTTGCGTGATGATCCTTTCCAAAACAGTTAGCAGAATATTTCTTCATAAAAAAATGAAATGAGAAGTCATACCACATAATGGGGGGGAACGATTATACCTGGGATTCATCCTCTCAGATCAAGATACTGTACTTGCTCGCTCATCTCTCTCACACACACACACACACACTTGCGTATCCATGTCTACTCAATGCACACGGGTACGAGGTAGATACATATTATGTAGACTACAGTGTTGTAATGAGTGAGTCTGACTGGATGACAGCAGCAGGTGACTGCTGTAAGGCCGAGTGTGTTTCTGTCAAACAATGAGAAGCCCCTAACTCTGTCATCCATATGACAGGATGGAAACGCCACGTAACCGTTGGAACCATGCTGGATATTTACTGGTGCAATATGTATTCCTCCACAAAGCCCTCCAACAATATGTTAATGCAGAAACATGCAGACTTTTGAGGCTTTTCTAGGATATGCTAGCACTGACCCTCTAGCCCTTACCACAAGCATCAAGTCAATCTGGATCATGGATACACCTCTATCTGGCCTCTCCTCTATCTGGCGATCTATCCTTCAAGTATTGTTGTTGTGTCCTTGCTGCCTTTTCTCCAGTACGGCCTTAGTGCCTCATGTGCCTGTCACTCAGAAGCATCTCCTTCAGACGTGTGAGTGAGTCCTGTGCTCCTCCTCCTCTACCCCCCTCCCCATTAGGATGCCTCTCCACCCCCTAACACTCAAAGCCCAAATGCACAGATGTAAGACCGCTGTTTGACGAGTGCATTAGCCCACGCCTGTCCCTGTTGGTTCAGCCTGGCCTGCAGTCGTGCATGTTGATCATTGGTTTCCATGCCTGTCCAATCAAAGTTAGTGTGTGTGAGCGGAGAAGTTACCACAGCTCTTTGATGTAACCCCAATCAGTCGGGTGTGCTCAGGGAACACATTTACCAAGTAGCCCAGGTAGCCTGTCACATTCACAACTCCCCTCCCTCTTTGCTAGCCCTTGTTGATGGATTATCCAGGTGCACTGATGTCAATGCTGACTGGTCAGAGCCACAGCAGCACTGCAGCTACAGTACCACCTTTACTACCAAGTTTGTTGTGTTGATTTGGCCAACGGGTGGTTGTTGTCACACTTCTCTTGGGCCCTGGGGGCATTCCTCTGGAATTCTTTAATTTGGTATGTTCTTCACCATGCAAATTGTCAGAGCACTCTCTGTTGAAATGTTACACTGGAACACTCCCCCTCAGCGATTACGTTGTCTGGCAGCACTCCTCTTAGTTCACTAAGGGAGACTTGGGCAGTGAACGGCAAGATCAAAAATACCAAAGGTGTTCTCCAAATAATTTAATTTATACTCACTATAGACATTTTCGTGATTTTTTGTTGTTGCAGTTTGCAGTAATAATGGATTTTTATAGATGTATACACTCTTAGGAAAAAAGGTGCTATCCAGAACCTAAAAAGAGTTCTAGCTGTGTAACGTCTGCTTCCAGCTCACACTCTCAAACACGTAGATCCCCTGAACGCAGCTCACTTTCCAGCCCACTTTCCAGCTCACCCTCTCAAACACATAGATCCCCAGAATGCAACTCACTCTCCAGATCCCAATCACCTAAATTCTGATTACCTGTTCACACACCTGTATGTCATTGTCACACACCATTTAGTTCAGTTCTTTACACCCCATCATTGTGAGGTATTGTTTGTTTTGTGACACACTTCTATTCGGAGCTCTGTTTTTCCCGTAATTTTAATCCTCCTGTGTATGATAGTTTTTGCCTGCCCCACTAATGACGCTTTTTGCCTATTCCCTGCCTGTACTCGGATTTCCTGTTATCAACCTATTGCCTGATCTCCCGGACAACGTTACTAGCCTTTTCCCTGCCTGTACTCTGTCTCCCATCGTGTTCATTACAACCTGGAACCAAAAAAAAAAGTTCTCTATGGGGACAGCCAAAGAACACTTTTGGAACACTTTTTTCGAAGAGTGTAGATGGAGTACTTCAGTTACAGCTGCTAAAGAGGGAGGCTGATTACTGACGACCCAACTTACCCTCTCAATTGTTACGGCAAAGAACAAACTCAAATGTAGAATTGTGTTGGGATGGCCATTACCTCAAAATACAGTACAGTATGTTCCATTCTAGCTCTATTAAAGATGTATTTAGGCCCCCAGCTTTCTAAATCCATTTAAAGTAAGTGCGATAAGAAATGTAAACATTTCTCTGCCGTGAGTAACTACTAAATAGATTCATTAATTATATTATGTTACAGTGCAATGTGCCGTTCCCCATTATTCTTTCTTTTTTTTTTTTATAGTAGAGAGATGATTCCAGTCCTTGACTCTGATTTGGTTTTTCTGGTCTCTTAATTGCCATCTCATATATACTCTATGGGAGTGGATGAAGTCCTTCTGCGTAGTCAGGAGGAAACAATGAAGGAACACTCCAACTCACATTTCATAGAATGCCACTTAAACGCAAACGTTTGATTTGCAGCGTGGCTTCTGGCAGATTCATTCCCATTCATTCGTTGACTCCGTATACAGGTGTTTACACAGATAAACCGTTTTCCCGTGCCTCCATTCTGAGGACAGATGTACTGTTTCAACTGATCAAATTGAAGGACAACACTTGCGTCAAAATGTAGCTCTTTGTTGCTCATGCCAATGCAATCAACAATGCAATGATAGTATTTTTTTTGCCACTCATTGTTTGTCATGATGTCATGAGCACCAAGACACAAGCCAAAATGTCCATGTTAATAGATGTAAGTCCTTCCACCATTAGTGACACCGGTTATGGTTATAACACTTTATGAAGCACTTATGACATTGTCATGAATTCACTGTATCGTAAGCGTAAAGGGTAACCATATTCCCCAGCACATAAACCTGCAGCATACAGCCACATTATTGTCATTTAATTTCAGGGGAAACGAGAATCTGCTAGGAAATGCATTCAAATGGTCATTATTTTCAATATTAGTGCTGGGTTGTAATTCTCTGTGGCGTGTGAGCGGCAGCAGTGTCGAGGGATATTACCTTGGTCTGCCACATCTCTCTGCCTCCTCGCTGAAATGAAAAGGCCTAGGGCTTGTTTTGAGAGAGGGAGAGAGAGAAAGAGAGAGATATTTGTTTGTTTGTGTGGGTTGTAGTCAACCCCTGGTGAAAAAAAGAGCTGCATGCTGTGATCTCTTGACGGGTTAAGGAAGTCTCTTGGTATTCAGTTCCATTCTCTTCTACCTGCTGCTAAACCATTTCATTACTGCCCGTGAATGTCCTGGAAGTTGGTTTTCATGTAGAAATCACATATTATCCTAAGCTTGTTTTTTCTTCATTGGCAGCAGATGGGTTCCTTTCAGAAGCCTGGGAGGTGCACATGTTGGTAATAAATAGTAATGACCGTAGACTTTAACAAGGCGTTTAATGTAAGGACTTTGAAGTGAACTGTTGAGCCTGGGGTGATGTGGATTATAGTTCTACACAGGACAGCGGAGGAAGAATGAAAAGGCAGGACTGTTGGGATCTAAAAAGGTGAAAATGTCCCAAAGGAAGTCTTCATAGTGGGTCTATTGTTAAAGAAAACATGAAAACTGGAATAATCTGATTTAAGCGCCTTCAATGCATTTATTTCAGTAGCTGATGCCCTTTTTGTTGTTATTGTGTTAATATGGGTGGATGTGAATGTTGCTTTGTGTTAGAAACTGCGGTGGATTGAACACAAGGACCTTTCCAAGTCTTCCCTGATCCTCTGCGCCACTCCGGTTTCCCACTCCTTATTCCCCTGACGGATTTAAGAATAACTCGGCATTCAACAAGACTTACCTCTTCTAGTGAAGGAGATTGTGAGTAAGGACACACTCGCCCACCTCACAGCTCTCCCCTTTCATCACACACACACACACACACACACACACACACACACACACACACACACACACACACACACACACACACACACACACACACACACACACACACACACACACACACACACACACACACACACACAGAGAATCAAACATCAAAGGCTTCTACTCTCCTCATAGTAGGTAGCTGCAATAGTTCGGGGGGTACGAGGTAATTAAAATAATACATTAAAAAAAAACATCAAAGTCTAAAAATAAAACACATGTAAGTTATTATTTTAGTTGCGCTATCCTTTCCTTGGGAGTGAAGAGACTGAAAGTGGCAAATATTCCGAGAACCTGTAGACCTTGCAGATCTTTTGATCAAGGGCTTCCCTTCTAACTGCTCCAGTTCATTTCATGGAAAGTGTCAGGGCATTTGATGAATTGATGTCCCGTGTGAACACACGTGACTGTTGCAGCTACAGTACCACAGTGGTGGTGGTGGAGGGGGTATATGACTTGTGAAGACATTAGAAACTATGCAACACACCGTAGATATGAATAGATTCATTCTCCAAGTAAATAGTCTGATCTAGAAAGTTGTTGCAATGAATGAGCCACTGTGCTACTTTGATCAAACGATTACAGTTTCTATGAAACCTCTTTAGATTGGAGAGAGATTTCTGCCTTATAGGAGCTGGTAACAGCTATAAGAAACCTCATTCAGTGCAATCCTCTGGGATTATACAATTTTACAGATTAACAAGCACACTGCCAGTACAAGGTGGTTCGAGTGTGATTCATTTAACACGCGTACACACCAACACAGTTGTGAAAAATGTACGACAGTGCCTCTTCCCCCTCAGGAGGCTGAAAAGATTTGGCATGGGCCCTCAGATCCTCAAAAAGTCCTACAGCTGCACCATTGAGTGCATCTTGACCGGCATCTTGACTGTTCTCTCTGCTACCGCATGGAAAGTGGTACCGATGCAGTCTGGAACCAACAGGACCCTGAACAGCTTCTATCTCCAGCTTCTACCTCCAAGCCATAAGACTGCTAAATAGCTAACCATCTGCATTGACCCCATTTTGCACTAACTCAAATGACGCATCACATACGCTGCAGTTACTGTTTATTATCTAGCCTGTTGTCTAGTCACTTTACCCCTGCCTACAGTACCAGTCAAAAGTTTGGACACACACACTCATTCAAGGGTTTTTCTTTATTTGTACTATTTTCTACATTGTAGAATAATAGTAAAGTCATCACAACTATATAATAACACATATGGAATCACATCGTAACCAAAAAAGTGTTAAACAAATTAAAATGTATTTTATACTCTAGATTCTTCAAAGTAGCCACCCTTTGCCTTGATGACAGCTTTGCACACTCTTGGCATTCTCTCAACCAGCTTCACCTGGAATGGTTTTCCAACAGTCTTGAAGGTGTTTCCACATATGTTGAGCACTTGTTGGCTGCTTTTCCTTCACTCTGCGGTCCAACTCATCCAAACCATCTCAATTTGGTTGAGGTCAGGTGATTGTGGAGGCCAGGTCATCTGATGCAGCACTCCAGCACTCTCCTTCTTGGTCAAATAGCCCTTACACAGTCTGGAGGTATGTTGGGTCATTGTCCTGTTGAAAAACAAATGATCGTCCCACTAAGCGCAAACCAGATGGGATGGCGTATCGCTGCAGAATGCTGTGAGAGCCATGCTGGTTAAGTGTGCCTTGAATTCTAAATAAATCACAGAAAAATGTGTCACCAGCAAAGCACCCCCACACCATCACACCTCTTCCTCCATGCTTCACGGTGGGAACTATGCATGCGGAGATCATCTCTTCACCTACTCTGCGTGTCACAAAGACACGGCGGTTGGAACCAAAAATCTCAAATTTGGACTCATCAGACCAAAGGACAGATTTCCACCGGTCTAATGTCCATTGATCATGTTTCTTGGCCCAAGCAAGTCTATTCTACTTATTGGTGTCCTTTAGTAGTGGTTTCTTTTTAGCAATTTGACCATGAAGGCCTGATCCACGCAGTCTCCTCTGAACACTTTATGTTGAGATGTGTCTGTTACTTGAACTCTGAGAAGCATTTATTTGAGCTGCAAATTCTGAGGCTTTTAACTCTAATAAACGTATCCTCTGCAGCAGAGGTAACTTTGGGTCTTCCTTTCCTGTGGCGGTCCTCATGAGAGCCAGGTTCATCATAGCACTTGATGGTTTTTGCGACTGTACTTGAAGAAACTTTCAAAGTTCTTGACTTTTTCCGGATTGAGTAACCTTCATGTCTTAAAGTAATGATGGACTGTTGTCTATCTTTGCTTATCATAATATGGACTCGGTATTTTACCAAATAGGGCTATCTTCTGTATACCACCCCGTCCTTGTTACCACCCCGTCCTTGTCACAACACGAAGGAAAGAAATTCCACAAACTAATTTTTAACAAGGCACACCTGTTAATTTAAATGCATTCCAGTTGACTGCCTCATGAAGGTGGTTGAGAGAATGCCAAGAATGTGCAAAGCTGTTATCAAGGCAAAGGGTGCCTACTTTGAAGAATCTAAAATATATGTAGATATGTTTAAAAAGGATCACACACTTTTTTTCAAATTTCGCCTAAAATTATATTCCACAAATCTAAATGCCTGTAGCTCAGGACCTGAAGCAAGGATATGCATATTCTTGATACCATTTGAAAGGAAACACTTTGAAGTTTGTGGTAATGTGAAATTAATGTAGGACAATATAACACATTAGATCTGGTAAAAGATAATACAAAGACAAAAATATTATTATTTTTCTTTCTGTTTTTCAATCATCTTTGAAATGCAAGAGGCCACAATGTATTCTTCCAGTTTAGGCGCAATTTAGATTTAGGCCACTAGATGGCAGCAGTGTATGTGCAAAGTTTTAAACTGATCCAATGAACCATTGTATTTCTGTTCAAAATGTTGTATCAAGTCTTCCCAAATGTGCCTAATTGGTTTATTGATACATTTTCAAATTCATAACTGTGCACTCTCCTCAAACAATAGCATGGTATTCTTTCACTGTAATAGCTACTGTAAATTGAACAGTGCAGTTACATTAACAATAATTTAAGCTTTCTGCCCAAATCAGATATGTCTATGTCCTGGAAGTGTTCTTGTTACTTACAACCCCATGCTAATCACATTAGCGCATGTTAGTTCAACCGTCCCGGAGGGGTTAACGATCCCGTAGAGGTTAACACTTTTTTGGTTACTACATGATTCCATATGTGTTCTTTCATAGTTTTGATGTCTTCACTATTATTCTACAATGTAGAAAACAGTCCAAATAAAGAAAAATCCTTGAATGAGTAGATGTGTCCAAACTTTTGACTGGTCCTGTACATCTGGCAAAAAGAGCCAACATCTGCTGAACATTGGTTGTGTTAATGACACGGTGTAGTCTGTTTTGTGGTCATATTGTTATGCTGTTACGGCCTTGCAGCAATTAAATCTCACTGCTGCTAAAAGCAAGCGAGTATGGTATTGAGAACAGGTATTAGACTGAACAGATACCTTTTCCATACATACAGTAAATAAGGAAACATGGAAATCCAAGCAGATGACAAAAAAAAAAATTGCGGATTACTCGAGATAAAGGAATGAGGACATTGTGTTCCAGAAAATGGACTTGTGTAAGAATGCATGAGGATGATATATGAAAAACAAAAACAGAGAGAGGACAACTTGAAAGGATTTGCCTGCGATCAGTGACACTGCAGCAGTATGTTAAAGAGGCTTATTTGCATACCAGCAGGATTGCCTTCTAAAAATAATGCTGTGTGTATAGCCATCTCTGAGTGCCTGTGTGTTGCTGCCTCTTCAGCAGCACCACCACAGTGGCAGAAAACATTTTTCAGCTCAGGTCGGCCTTCACATTTGTTTGACACACTCTTTCATATCTTTGATACCTGGCATAAAGGGAAAAACACAATTCGGGGCCTTTTGTAGAATTGCAGCCTCTTACTTGTCGTTCAAATAAATGTTTCAATCTGTAGTGTAATTACGAGACACCGCTCACATATCTTTGACTACCTACTTTGTCTGTTATCAATGGAATATTCTGACACAAAGCTCTATCAGGTGGGCCTATACCCTCAGGAGATGAAATGACATCATATGAACTGAGAGTCAAATCCCTTTATGCCAGTTGACATTACTTTTCTTTAGTTGTTACTGTAAGCAGCATGCTATTTTTTGCTAAAGTGATTGAATGTTTGGGAGCCTAAAGTCAAGTGTTAGGGAGTTTTCAGTGCATTAAAAACTGCCTAATGCTTGTTGTTAAATCCTCTGTGGGCTGAGTTTATTTAAGCTGCTGGGTGAGTCATGTAAAGAGGCTAGAGAGAGAAGAGAGGAGAAGAAAGAGCGAGAAAGGAGAAAGGCTAATCCACAACTAGTTTTCCCTCCACCCGCAGCCACCTATCACAGGGAGACGTCCGGATGAGAGGGCTAGCACAGCCAATCGGAAGCCTTGGAGCCATTCTCTATGAGTGAGGGCTTCCACCCCGGTGTTCTTTGTTCACCTCAGTCTTTATCTGGCTTCGGACTGCCATGTAGCTCAGCTAATTGTTTCTATCGCAGGCTGGGTAGTGCCAACCCCCAAGGAAAGTGGTTGTCTGCCCTGGCCTGTTCTGGTTCTGACAAGGTGGCCACTGAGTATTGATGAATAAATACAATAGTCTCTCTCGCTCTCCCTCTCTCTCTGCAGCAGACAGGCCCGTCCCTCACGGTAAGAGGAAGTCTTCCTGGCCAGGCCACAACACACAGGCACAGAGACGGGTGCAGCTCAATAAAATAGCCATATTTCACATACCTGCTTGACTCACTATAAAAAGATAAAAGGACATTTTGTCAATTAAGAGCACGGAACAGGAAGAATAGGCTTTTGTCTCTGATCCTCTTCAGCTAAAGAGCCACAGGGTTGTCTGTATGCAGGGATATACAAAAAGGCTTGCTATAAAACTGCCGACCTTCAGATAAAATGCATAAGCGATATATGCAGTTTCTAGGGTGTATATACAGTTAATCCCTCCACATCTTTCACACAGACACAGGAATAACAGAGATCCGCAGAGCATCTAATATATGTAAAACACTGAACCCTGAGTACTACAAGTGTGTCTCTCTCTCCCCTATCTCTCCTGTGGAAAGTAATTTGGGTTGGGAGTGCTGCGATTTTTATTTTATTGGGGGGTTGGTTGGTTAGTTCTGTTGTTTAAGAGATATAGAACACGTCCTGTGTTTGATTCTAGATCTTTTAATAGTGTTTGTCCACCTGGGGAGGGGCTGTTGTACTCCAGTGTGCTGTTGCTCCATAGGAGTTGCCGTAGACGTCTTGTCAGGACTGGAGATACAGCTTCAACACTTTAATTGGACCCATCCAGGCCCTCTACTGTACCAAGAGCACAGACTGACTCTGTCCACAGACTCCGTCTAAGAGCACTGGGACTGAGGATCGATACTGACTGTTAACAAGCAGCGAAACCATAGACCGATCTGTGGTCTGGCTCTTCTAGTTCTGTGAATTCAACATGTAGAGGAGACGCAGCTCCATTTATCCTTCAACCTACAGTGACTTGACTTCCGTAGCGTGCTTTCCGCCTGAGCATGTCAGACCAGTTCCAACCGAACAGTGATGCAAAATAAAACTCCTCACAAATAATTACCGGCTGAGGTTGAGACTATTTTGTTGTTATTTATTGACTTGCTTTGACGTTAGTTCTTTCATCTTTTTTTTATGAATAATGTATTGTACTTTAGCATAGCGTAGACATTTGTAATACCAGTTTAGTATGCATTCCATTTATTATACAACTTGTGCCACATATCCAGTGCACTGAGTGGAAGTCTCATTTCTTACAGCTGCCATGGAGAGGGAGAGAGGCCAGAGATTGCACTGCCTAATAGGCCCTTGCAGGCTGGGTGAGGCAAGCTACAGTAGGCAGGGAGGCTGCTGGGCGTTGTGGGTTGACAACCCTGCTACATCTCAGCCAGGATGTTTAAGGAAAGCATTTATACAAGATAATCTGTGTCCCTCTGCTACTGTTGCTTTCTGGACACATGGCCTGTTTTTAACATTCTTAGCAAGGTGAGTACTCGGCCATCCTGTGTTGCATCAGCCACATATGTTGCTGTTTTCTACAGGGGGAAAGTAAAATGGTGGCGGGTTCATGTCTGATCAATAATGGACCAAGTGGAGAGGAAAGAGATAATAGCCCCAGTCTGCTTACAACTGAGTTCATATTGGTCACGGCCTCGTGTATGTTTGTTTAATGCCATCAGAAGTCAACATTAATCTGATCCAGTGCCTCCTATTTGTACTGTTACTGTAGTTATTAGGAGTTGTCAACATTTGCATGATTAATGACTCTGTTGGCCTCTGTGTCAACAGACATGATTAATGACTCTGTTGGCCTCTGTGTCAACAGACATGATTAGCAACAGTATTGGAGCATCTGTTTTACCTCTCGGAGCTCTGTAAATTAGCATATGCCCTCCACTCTGCCCAGAAATGTCCGGCTACGTGTTTTTAACAATCAACAAACTATCTTGGCTATGAGATATGGTAGTTACTTTTAGCTAGTAGGTTGTGTAAACCGATTAACTATTAACAAATGAGGACCTGATAAGCGATTGACTGCAGACGTATCTTTGAATGCCAACTAATGATGAATTGTCCTCAATGCATCCTCAACATGGCATCATATGAACAAAAGGAGTTTGTTGTTCAACCATTTACAGTGTTCATTTTGATCTGTGCTTTTAGGTGTGCTGTGTAATTTTCATGGCCAGAACACTAAGCAGCTACCAAGGTTACAGCAGCATTGTCAATGTTGCTGATGAATTCCTTCTCAAGGTTTCCCTGCCTGTATATACTGTACTGCAGCTCACAACCCCCAGGGGTCCCTGGTCTTTCCAGCGCCACCACCACTGTACGTTTCTGTATGTGCATGAGAGAATGGAACCTTCTCAGGGGGTGGCTAGTTAGAGACGGCAAGGAAAAGGCAATGAGGGAGGGAGGGAGGGAGGGGATAACCTTTTGCTTGTGTGTTAAACCTTCCTAACACGGATTTGTTTTCTACATTCATTATTTATCTGATACAGATCTGGCAGAGAGAGAGAGTGATAGAAAGGGAGAGCAGAGGAGACAATGAAAGGGAGGCAGGAAGAGAGTGGGGAAGTGTCGAAGCGGTATGACTACTGCAAATTGAGTTTCTGCCTTTGTTGCACACGTGCCTCCACATGTCCTTTCTGGTGCATTAGCTTTGCATATTTCAAATCAAATCCAATTTTTATTGGTCACATACACATGGTTAGCAGATGTTATTGCGAGTGTAGCGAAATGCTTATAAATAAAAAATATTGAACAGTTTCCTAAGGACTTGAAGCGAAGCTGCCATCTCTATTGGCGCCATCTTCCTCATGCTCCTTATTACTATTTAATATGTTTCCTTTTGTGCTCTCTCCCCTTCACTTATTCTGTCTCTTCTCATGTTCTCACTGCAGATGTAAGGTATAGAAGACTACAATTCCCATCTTTTCCTTTGACCCAGACTGGACCTCTTTGTTTTTTGCTAGACAGGGTTTTCTCTACTCTTTTGCCGAATTCAACAAAAGCCCCTCCAAGGGGAGAGATTTCTGTGCTGACCCCAGACCCCAGCTCCATGTTAGTTGGGCTTGTTTGACTGGGAAGGCCCCTTGTGGCATAGGGGGGAAATCCGACCTGAGTTAAGCGTGAATAAATGGAATGTAATTCCCTTTTTATGCACTTTTCTCTCTATGCGTATTCTGACCTTTAACATACATTATTATTATTATTTATTTATTTAACTAGGCAAGTCAGTTAAGAACAAATTCTTATTGACAATGACGGACTACCCCGGCCAAACCTGGACGACGCTGGGCCAATTGTGCGCCGCCCTATGGGACTCCCAATCACGGCCGGATGTGATACATCCTGGATTCGAACCAGGGACTCTTGCACTGAGATGCAGTGCCTTAGACTGCTTAGCCACTCGGGAGCTATAAGCATGAGAATAGCATGCTCTTCATCCGTTATTCGTTTGGGGTGGAGATAATAGAAATAAAGGTGTGGCAGAGGTGTCTACGGATACACCTTATTCTGACATTGACTTAATTCCCTCATAATGCCCCCACTTTTACGCACGAGGAAACCATGAAGTGGAAAAAGCATATACTTCATTTTTTTGAGATAGAAGTAACAGCGTTCTACATGCACTGTAATTTATAAATTGATAAGAGCTATTGATAAGGGCTAGGTAAATGAGTCATCTGTTTGGAAAAGGAGATTGTAAATACACATAGCAATTGTTTTAGATGATTTTTCCTAATGATCCCTGGAGACGAATTTGAAACCAGTTATATCGAAGCAAACTGAAAATCATATCAACATGACGTGTTGCAGCCCCTTTTCCACAAGTAGGCTATAAATAGCATTATTTTTATTGTACAGTGCCTGCAGAAAGTATTTATACCCCGTGACTTATTTCAGATTTTGTTGTATTACAGCCTGAATTCCAAATAGGATCAAATACATTTTTCAGAAATGTTTATTGAAAAATTTATTGAAAATGAAATGCAGAAATATCTCATTTACACACCCGAGTCAATACTTTGTAGAAGCAGTAAGTGCCTCGAAGAGCTTTCCACACCTGGATTGTGCAACATTTGCCCTTTTTATTGTATTCAAAATTCTTCACGCTTTGTAAAATTGTGACTCATTTCAGGAAAATAGGCGTATGTCACGTGTCACTACTTCACAAGAGACATTTGAATGTAAACTTAAAAAAAAATCTTAATGCATTTTTTGGCACATGTGAACTATCATGTGCCTTAATAACAAACTTGTATGCCATCTGTAAATAACAGAGGTGGGACCAAGTCATCATTTTACAAGTCACAAGTAAGTCTCAAGTCTTAGCACTCAAGTCTCAAGTCAAGACAGGCAAGTCCAAGTCAAATCTCAAGTCAAGACCGACAAGTATCAAGTCAAGTCTCAAGTCCTAAACTTTGAGTTTCGAGTCCTAAACAAATGTGCTCTTCACCAAATGTAATACCATTTCATATTTTTAACAAGAGTAATAGTTAGTATATTACATTTACGCAAATCATGAATGCTTTTAAAAATATCTTTAAATTTATTACTTTCCAAATGAACGTTATATTTCCATGGAAATACACGGGTAGCCATGAGAAAGATCCCCCCCCCCCCCCCCCCCGCGCAAATGTGATCGACTATCAAGGATCGCAATCGGGCAATGTAGGCTTGTACACAATCGCCCAACCTTAACATACACACACACTCTCTATGTGTGGTTACAGTAGC
Organism: Salvelinus alpinus; assembly: GCF_045679555.1. NCBI lineage: Eukaryota > Metazoa > Chordata > Actinopteri > Salmoniformes > Salmonidae > Salvelinus > Salvelinus alpinus. The sequence continues at coordinate 8,669,852 of NC_092098.1, read as the reverse complement.
TAACGTATGTCAATGGTTTTAGGAACAGCAGTAACATCAGGCAGGATTTAGGCTTCCAACTGCCTAGCCAGTTGTAGCGCAATCTTGGTTGCAATGATCACGTTCCCGCACTGACTGACTGTGTGGAGGCTCATTGATTTAACGTTACGTTAGTCTACATGCTACACTAGCAAAGTTACAAATTATATAGCTGTCGGCTATATTAGCCACAACTTTCCGTTGTTCGACATTTGAAGCTGCACAAAGAAAGTCGGAAATTGTTGCGCCTCCGTCTCTAATTTTCTTCCCGCATGTTTTGTAAGTTGCAATCCATTTTTTGTTGATACAGCGTTGTCTTTATATCCGAAAATAATAATTTGGGGTATCATCTTTCCAAGGGCTCCATCTGAGTTCACCCGCCGACGTTCCTCTGCACTGCCACACACAACTTTTCCTCAGCTGGCACAATTTGATTGGCTGCTGTCCGATTCAAACTGTAATCCGTTAAATGAAGAGTTGATGCGCTGCACACTTTTTTTAATAGCATACTTTTTAATATTTGAGCTTGGGGAGGGTATCAAGTCAGTTTGGGGAGGGTATCAAGTCAGGTCGAGTCAAAAGGCTCAAGTTCAAGTCAAGTCACGAGTCATTGGTGTTAAAGTCAAAGTCGAGTTGCAAGTCATATTTGTGACTCGAGTCCAAGTCATGTGACTCGAGTCCACACCTCTGGTAAAGACAAATACAATTGTTACATTACGAGCCTAGTTGGTTTCGCCACAGAAAAAGTCAGGAACCTTCCCGGTAGCCATGATTGGCTGAGCTAATGGGTGGGCTGGACATGAGTTCGGATTGGTCTGCCATGTAGCACCTTCTGTCTGTAACATGAGCTGGTCAGTATGTGTAGGTAATCCTTTCTAATACGGCTTTTTTGAAAGATATCAGGTAGTAGAACTGCAAAGGTGTTGCTCTCCACTTTCTGGAAGACCGGGTTTTGAAATCAGTGGAATGCATGGTGGAATTAGAGTATGATCTCTAAGGAGATGGAGAAGATTCTGGCGTTTGATATGCAGACGGAGTCGAAAGAGAACACACAGAAGGCTGTTGTATAAAGCACCTCTCCGGATTACATCTTCAAACTAAGGGTAACCATAGCATCCGTGACAGAGAGGGAGAAGTGTCCATCCATGTATACGAGTAAGAGTCTAGCTAGCTACATTCTCAGATAATACACGTTTCTAATTTTGTCAGAAAGTCATTTTAATTTCAAGTGAAAGCGTACTGTTAGCTAGCTAACGTTAGCTGGCTGGCTCGCTAGCTAAAGTTACGTGTATGATCTGTGTAGTAATATTATTCGTATCTCAGAGCCATTTGTATTGCTAGTTAAAGCCGAATGTTTTTATTTTTACCCATCTACCAATAGGTGCCCTTCTTTGCGAGGCATTGGAAAACCTCCTTGGTCTTCACTGCTTGACTGAGGGACCTAACAGATAATTGTATGTGTGGGGTACAAAGATGAGGTAGTCATTCAAAAATCATGTTAAACACTATTATTGTAGTCCATGCAACTTATTATGTGACTTGTTAAGCACATTATTACTCCTGAACTTATTTAGGCTTGACATAACAAAGGGGTTGAATACTTATTGACTCTAGACATTTCAGGTTTACATTTTTAAGACATTTGTAAAAATGTGATATTATGGGATATATATTGTCTGTAGGCCAGTGACCAAAAAAAGTATATTTAATCTATTTTAAATTCAGGCTGTAGCACAACACAATTTGGAAAAAATGGTTTGTCAAGATCGGTGTGGAAGAACTTGACTGGCCGGCACAGAGACCTGACCTCAACCCCATGGAACACCTTTGGGATGAATTGGAACCTCAACTGCGGGCCTAATCGCCCAACATTAGTGCCCGACCTCACTAATGCTCTTTTGGCTCTTGTGGAAGCAAGTCCCCGCAGCAATGTTCCAACATCTAGTGGAAAGCCTTCCCAGAAGAGTAGAGGCTGTTATAGCAGCAAGGGGTGACCAACTCCATATTAATACACGTGATTTTGGATTGAGATGTTCGACGAGCAGGTGTTCACATACTTTTGCCGTATACGCTTATAATGGTGTGCTCGATTTTTAGAGGTAACAAATACATTTTCCCAAATGGTATCCCAGTTCAGGTCGTGCCTCAATCCCTCCATTTCGCAGTTACATACCGGAGTGGCACCCAATGTAGAGCATTTAACCGACAGCAGCCAATCATAAGTGGCAGAGACCATTGTAGAAGTTAATAAAGGGTCAATCAATGTAAGCATTAAGTGAGATGTTAACGGCGAATCCCATGTTATAAGCTTTTAACGTAGACCTTAACTGTAAGGTAAGATACCATGAAAAGCCTGGAAGTGAATACATTTGTTTGAGGTCCTGGAAAGGTATTAGCCCCTTAACATTATACATGTGTCGCAAGGTATGCACACCCTTATCCGCCCACAATGGGTACACAAAAAGGCTTACAATATGTTAACAGGTTATGGTTATGTCATATAGGAGAAGATTCACAGAACGTCTTAGTGTAGCCTATATGTTTCTCAGCGTAGTACAATACTTGTAGTTGGAAAGATATAATTGAACTACATTTTTTGAATGCTATCTATGCCGGGCAACAATTGCTTCCTCTATGCCTCTCCAAGAAGCTACAATAGAATCATCGGACCGTACTCTTAAGGATTTTATTTGGAAAGACCAGTAATATAATTTGTAATCTGGAAGACAAACCTCCTGTTTCCTTTAACAGCGTCAGAGTATCATAGTGAATGCGGGGCTTTTTATAATTCCAAATAAACTTTAAGGTCATTGACTTTAATTCCTCAGAGTATTTTGGCGGAGGAGGCATAGCCAACATAGAGAAAATAACATTTAGTCAACCGAGTACATTCATTTTTACTATCGCAATCCTAACTGCAAATCAGAGGTGATCTCCTCTTTTAGTTGGACATAGTTCCTTCTGCAAACTTGGGAAGATTTAGTGGGTATGCATATGCTCAAATAAATAATGTCTGCCTCGTGCCACTGCACTGGGGAGATGCAGCAGGCAAACTAAGCAGTTTAGCAGGGCTATTTAGAGGCACCAGTATAGATTTTCCCAGTTTATTTTATATCCAGAGACTGAACCGAAAATATGAAATAATTTGAGAATCTGTGGAATGGAGTTTGAAATGTCTGAGATATACAATAAGGTGTCATCGGCATAGAGTGGGTGAATATTGATAGGTGAAATAAGTGGGTCCAATCTAATCGCTTGAACAAGGGGCTCTAAAGACAGGGTGATAATGGACATCCTTGTTTTGAGGAACGTTGTAAACAGAAAGTATTGGCTAGAGTGTTTCCCGTCTGCACAACTGCTTGGGATGCAGAATACAATGTTTTTAACATGGAGATAAATCCTTTACCAAAAAAAACACTACTCCAAAACACACCACATAGTTCCATTCCAGCCTGTCAAAGGCTTTTTCTGCATCCAAACTAAAAACTGCAGCAGGGACTAGGTCAATTTCGGACTCATTTGCGATATGGACGTCTAATATTGTCTGACGCTAAACGACCCTTTATAAACCCAGTTTGATCATCGCTAATTAGATTTCCTACAAAGCAGTTACAATCTAATGGCACGTACCTTTGCAAACAGCTTGGTTTTCAAACCAGTGTTTTTCATGATTCAAACATACTAACCTTAAAATTTGCCTTAATAATCTACAAGATCAGAGCATTTTAAAATCTACCATGTGGTGCTGAAACTGAGATGAAATATGCATATATTTAGATAGCTTTCTTTCATTAATCCCTAATATTCTGAACCAGTTCTCTCGACGTAGTCTAGCGAGTCTATCGACAAAATTCGAATTAAAGGTACACCGTATTTAAAGGGATGGCTTAAGTCAAATGTATTGAAAACCCTATTGAATGAAAACTCCACGAGAAAATCTGTTGTCCAGCAAGTGCTTTTTAGCAGTTGAATTAAATGTTTTCAGCACACGCAAGGGAACCACACCTGCAAAGCCCGTTACGCACCTGCACAAGGTAAGTCTGAATACCAACTAATGAGAAGTGGGTAGGAAAGGCGTACTTAGGAAAGTCTGAATCGGGCCTATAGTGCTTTGTTTCAGTGCCACACTGGCAGACAACTCCTGTCAACATAGTGTGCATTCAGAGTAGTCTCTCAGTGGTCATCACTCACTCATCTGGATCAGCTTTGATTGTATTTAGGTGACCACATGCATATTGCCTCTCAACTGGTCAACTAGTTAGTAATCATTCCATTTTACAAGGATGAATAAACATTAATTTGCATGAGTTATGAGCATGCTTAGAGCTTTATGACTGCAACAGCCTCAAATTCTATCCCTCATAGCACGGCATCCGCTTCAGAGGTTAAATGCCCTCGGTCTGGTGGAGCGCTTTAGCTGAGACTGTCATAGTGATTTCCATAATCAAACATTGAAGCACTCGAATACAAAGAGAGACCGTGATGGTTACACTCAGTGAATTTAGAATCACAGCTTCAGAACTACCCTCAAAATACCCGCAGGCTACTGTGCTGTTTTTCAGTATGTCCATTTATTTTGGTATTATCCCTTATTCTAAATCTTCCCCCACCCCCCGTCCCTACACATTTTGGCTCTGTTCCCTGTGTGCTGGAGTAAGCTCTTGAGATGAGAAAGGTAGGGAGGGAGAGCTGAGCAGAATACTGAAGCATCTTTTCGCAGTGCGCACTCAGTACAGAGGATCCACCTGCAACTCTATGGAAATACCCAGGGACCCGCAACAAAGGAGAGCAGATCCCTGGCGATAATGGGAGGGAGGGAGGGACTAAGAAGGGAGCGAGCAAGTAAGAGAGAATCCATGGAATAGCCTTTCGGCCTAAACATTTCCACACGCAGTAGGTACATTGGATATCACCATTTCTAGGGAGAAGGGAGATGCTATCGTGTCTTTAGGTGTGTTTTTTTTGTGTGCATAATTTCATCTACATGTCTATTCGCCATCCCCATACATGGAAAAAATACTATACTATGGTATAAATAGTATTCACTGTAGTGTTTTTGCAGACTAAAGTCTGCAATACTGTAGTATACTCTAGTATTTACAGGTAACTGCAGTATAAGAACTGTAGTATATACTATAGGACTTTACTGTAGTGTTTTAGTGGACTGTCGTATACTCTAGTATTTCTGTAGTATTTTTGCAGAAATTACTGTAGTATTTACTATAGTGTTTTTGTTTTATTATCTGTGACTTAGAAGTAGAGACATTCTCCTTGAGGAAACCTACTGGAGAATTACTACAATATCACATGTTCCAGAACCTGTAGGTAGGTAGGACTGGGGTCTGAACGGATAGTTCAGAGCTTCTGCTCTTTTCTATAACCTGTAGGAGACATAATATATGGTCTACTCTTGCCATGTAGGTTTCTCAGTTATGGGTGGCACATATAGGCATGTACTGTAGAGGAGGGGAATGGGTGCAGTGCATTTACCGTAAATACTGTAGTATTTGTTTTTGCAGACTGTAGTGTTTTTGCGGACATTATTGGAATATTTACTATAATTAAAAAAAAAAACGTTTTGCAGACTAGTGTTGCAGACATTATTGGAGTATTTACTTTAGTATTCAACAGTATACTACAACATTCTATAGTAAGTACCACACATGATCGAGGGATACTACAGCATGTAGTATAGTATTCTGCAGTATACTACCGTTTACAAATGAAGTCTATAGTAAGTACTGTATTCTATAGTAAACTGTAGTATTTTTATTATGTGGGCCTATCAGTTGGTATGAGTTTTGAGTCATGGACCCAGATAAGGGGAAGATGATCTGAAGACGGCTGTCATTTACTTTGAGGATTTGTTCCTGCCGCTGACATCAAGACACTGCAAGGCAGGCGCAGCTCATTACTCTCTGCTGTCAATCAAAGCCTTGTCAATCCTGCTCCTCTGCTCTGAGTGGCTCCAACCCGTCAATCTTTTTAACTGGGCTCCAGCCGATTACATCATCTTAATGAATGTTTCACTTTTTGTAACGTCTCATTTGTACACGTGCCTTGCCTTGGCTTGTAGGTATGTCAACGTTGATTTGTGGAGTGAAGTGGCATGTCGTCTTTGACTTAAGTTAAGCTTTAGCCAAGTGTGCCACTGCTTATGGCAATAACGGCTTTGGATGAGGCTGTCTTGAGCTCGCTCCAGTTTATTTCACCCAATGAGCCTTATTTGGCTGTCACTCAACCAAAGCAGTGGTGAGCAAAACTTAAGGTTACTTGCGTAACCCTGGCTCTTTGATATTATGAGGGATATACACTACATGTCCAAAAGTATGTGGACACCCCTTCAAATGATTGGTTTTGGGAATTTCAGCCAAACCCGTTGCTGACAGGTGTATAGAATTGAACATGCAACCATGCAATCTCCGTAAACAAACATTGGCAGTAGAATGGCCCATACTGAAAAGCTCAGTGACTTAAACGTCTTAAGGCTAGGGGGCAGTATCCTGAATTTCTGGATGACTGACGTGCCCAAAGTAAACTGCCTGTTACTCAGGCCCAGAAGCTAGGATATGCATTGGATAGAAAATACTCTGAAGTTTCTAAAACTGTTAAAATAATGTCTGTGTGTATAACAGAACTGATATGGCAGGCGCAAACCCGAGGGAATCCATCCGGAATTTTTTGGGGGGGATGTCACAGGCCTTTTCAATGCAAGCCTATGGGATATTAAAAAAAATAGCTCCCAGATTGCAGTTCCTATGGCTTCCACTAGATGTCAAGTCTTTATAGTCTTTATAGTTTTTTCCCTCCTCAATCTACACACAATACCCCATAATGACAAAGAAAAACCGTTTTTTAGACATTTTTGCTAATAAAAATAAAAACGGAAATATTACATTTAAATAAGTATTCAGACCCTTTACTCAGTACTTTGTTGAAGCACCTTTGGCAGCGATTACAGACCTGAGTCTTCTTGGATATGAAGCTACAAGCATGGCACACGTATTTGGAGAGTTTCTCCAATTCTTCTCTGCAGATCCTCTCAAGCTCTGTCAGGTTGGATGGGGAGCGTCGCTGCATAGCCACACAAGGATATTCAGAGACTTGTCCCGAAGCCACTCCTGTGTTGTCTTGGCTGTGTGCTTAGGGTCGTTGTCCTGTTGGAAAGTGAACCTTCACCCCAGTCTGAGGTCCTGAGTGCTCTGGAGTAGGTTTTCATCAAGGATCTCTCTGTACTTTGCTCCGTTCATCTTTCCCTCGATCATTCCTAGTCTCTTAGTCCCTGCCACTGAAAAACATGCCCACAGCATGATGCTGCCACCACCATGCTTCACCGTAGGGATGGTGCCAGGTTTCCTCCAGACTTGACGCTTGGCATTCAGGCCAAAGAGTTCAATCTTGGTGTCATCAGACCAGAAAATCTTATTTCTCATGGTCGGAGAGTCCTTTAGGTGCCTTTTGGCAAACTCCAAGCAGGCTGTCATGTGCCTTTTACTTAGGAGTAGCATCCGTCTGGCCACTCTACCATTAAGGCCTAATTGGTGAAGTGCTGCAGAGATGGTTGTCCATCTGGAAGGTTATTCCATCTCCACAGAGGAACTCTGGAGCTCTGTCAGAGTGACCATCGGTATCTTGGTCACCTCCCTGATCAAGGCCCTTCTCCCCAGATTGCTCAGTTTGCCGGGCGGCCATCTCTAGGAAGAGTCTTGGTGGTTCCAAACTTCTTCCATTTAAGAATGATGGAGGCCACTGTGTTCTTGGGGACCTTCAATCCCCAGATCTCTATGGAAAATTCCTTCAACCTCATGGCTTGTTTTTTGCTCTGAGATGCACTGTCAACTGTGGGACCTTATATAGACAGGTGTGTGCCTTTACAAATCATGTACAATCAATTGAATTTACCACAGGTGGACTCCAATCAAGTTGTAGAAACATCTCATGGATGATCAATGGAAACATGGTGCACCTGAGCTCAATTTCAAGTCTCATAGTAAAGGGTCTGAATACTTATGTAATAAGGTATCTGTTTTTATTTTTAATACGTTTGCAAAAATGTCTAAAAACCTGTTTTCACTTTGTCATTATGGGGTATTGTGTGTTGATTGATGAGGGAAGAATTCATTAAATCCACTTTAGAATAAGGCTATAACATAACAAAATTTGGAAAAAAGTAAAGGGGTCTGAATACTTTCCGAATGCACAATGGCCACTTTGGCTGCAAAAGGCATGGACTTTTTTAGCGGGCATTATGGCCACACAAGGGGAGTGCCGCCGGGAAATTCGAGGCCTGGTGAGAATATTTTTAAGTGCTTGTCAAATTGTGAATGAGAGACGTATGAAGGGTGTGCAGCCTGCGCGTGAAACAAAGCAGAGCTCATGCCTTTCATGCAACTTTTTTCAAATCATCATCAGAGTCGCATCACGCAGCCAGAATGTTTTAAAAATCAAAGCCCAACGTTTGTATCAGAGTTGCATAAATCATTCTAAATTAAGCATATAGGAGGACCTGTTTCTTTGTTAACCGCTCAACACAGGATAGCTGCATGTGCGCACTCCCTCGGAAATCGTTTGGAGAAAATATCCTTTCTATTTTATTTTATTCTATTTCATGTTCAATTGTTTTTTTCATACTATAAAATAATATAAATTAATGCCACGGAATTTATAAGCAAATCTTGTCTGCTAAAAGAACTAGTGTAGCCCACACCCATATGGCATAGCCGGATCAGGGTCTAACATAAGGACAACTCAGAGTATGCTATTCTGTTCTTCTGAAATAGACTGCATTATCGTCATATCATGTTTCTTTAGACTTGTCTAAAATAAATAATTGGATTTATTGTGATTGTGTAGGCTACATTAAATGGATTTGTTAGACTTTTTAAAATGTAGATGTAGCTTGTAGGCTATGCATGGAAGATGCTAAATGTGTTTATGTTAATTAACGGTCAATTACCGTGAGACCGGCAGTTATTTGCTTGACATTTACAGACTGACAGAATATCATGACCGCCACAGCCCTAGCCAAGGCCTGGAAAAGTGTTTGAAGGTCCTTGGGGTAGCCATCCAAGATGTCAGCCCATGAGGGCTGGGTCTGTGCGGTAGTTTTCACGCTCAAAGGAAATGTGGGAGATGAAACAGACTTGGATGTTCTGCATTCTCTCCGATGGACACATGACTGGGGGTTGTCGAATGTTGCTTGCGAGACCCAGGCAGATGGCACACAGATGGTTTATGTCCTTGCCTTAACTGATTTCACCGCATGGACACTGATGTGCCGGTGCTGCGGCAGGGGCCGGGCTTTGCTCGGTACCCCTTGGGCCGAGCTAGCACGCTCCATGGCTACAAAAAACAGCTAATTAGAGGAAAAAGTGAGCTGATAGCCACGTGGGCTAATTGCCTAGCTAGTTAGCACAGTGCTAGCCGGAGAAGCCAGTCCTTTAACAATGAGTGTAGCTAGCGTACGCCTCGCGACCTAGTATCCTAGCTAATTAGCACAATGTATTTTTTTCAGTTATCTTTTTTTTTTACCCCTTTTTCTCCCCAATTTTGTGATATCCAATTGGGAGTTACAGTCTTGTCCCATCGCTGCAACTCCCGTACGGACTCAGGAGAGGCGCAGGTCAAAAAACACGCATCCTCTGAAACACGACCCCGCCAAGCCGCACTGCTTCTTGACCCACTGATCGCTTAACCCGGAAGTCAGCCGCACCAATGTGTCGGAGGAAACACTGTACAGCTGGCGACCGAGGTCGGCGATATGATGATAATGCGCCACAAGGGGTCGCTAGAGCACGATGGGACAACGACATCCCAGCTGGCCAAACCCGCCCCTAACCCGGACGGCACTGGGCCAATTGTGCGCTGCCTCATGGGTCTCTCGGTTGCGACCGGCTGCGACACAGCCCGGGATCAAACCCGGATCTGTAGTGGCACCTCTAGCACTGCGATGCAGTGCCTTAGACCGCAGTAGCACAATGTTACCCAAAGGAAGCTAGAGCTTTGTTGGTCTTGCGATGAACAAAAACGGAAGAAGACAAAAGGAAGAAAATGTGAAAAAGCGAATTCTTACCTGAAACGAAAACGTTGCTTTCTGTAAAGTCACCCAACACAGAAGATGAGAGCTGTAAAACCTGAACTCGGCGGCGTAACCTCACGGCACACCTGCAAACAGTTGAACAGAAAACAGATCAAGTCGTGCTGAGGAGAGCTTAGAGTAGTACTCTTCGTGAGGAAGAGAGGTGAGAATTATCAGAGGGCGGGCGAGTTGCTCTTTATGATGAGGGGAGTGGCTCACATCATTCGCCACTCGACCTGTATGTCTCCGACAGATGTGTGTGATTGGTTCTCTTTCAACAAATAATTGAAAGAGAACCCAAGAAAATTGTGTTTTCAATGATTCCGCTTTAGTAGAGTTACACAGGAGAAGCACATAATGCATGACAGTCTCTTGTAGAGGCTTAATCTCTCTCCCAGACAGACACTCAGACAGACAGACAGACAGACATACTGATCCTGTGGTCAGGGGCTCCGGGCCTCAGCCTGCATGCCAGAATACTTTCTCTCAGACCAGCACATGGCCAGACACAAATCAAATCAAATTTTATTCGTTACATGCGCTGAATACAACAGGTGTCACCTTACCGTGAAATGCTTACTTACAAGCCCTTAATCATCAATGCAGTTTTTTTGAAAAATAAGAGTTAAGAAAAGATGTACTAAATAAACTAAAGTAAAAAAAATATATAAAGTAACAGTAACGAGGCTATATGCAGGGGGTGTCGGTACCGAGTCAATGTGTGGGGGTACAGGTCAGTTGAGGTAATTGAGGTAATATGTACATGTAGGTTGGGGTAAAGTGATAAACAGCAAGTAGCAGAGGCGTAAAAAAAAAGAGGGGTTCAATGCAAATAGTCCAGGTAGCCATTTGATCAGCAGCCTTATGGCTTGGGGGTAGAAGCTGTTAAGAAGCTTTTAAGACCTAGACTTGGCACACTGGTACCGCTTGCCGTGCGGTAGCAGAGAGAATAGTCTGGCTAGGGTGGCCGGTGTCTTTTGCAATTTTTGGGGGGGCCTTCTTCTGACACCGCCTGGTGTAGAGGTCCTGAATGGCAGGAAGCTTGGCCCCAGTGATGTACTGGGCCATACACACTACCCTCTGTAGCGCCTTGCGGTCCAAGGCCGAGCAGTTGCTAAACCAGGCGGTGATGCAACCAGTCAGGATGCTCTCTGGTGCAGCTGTGTTGAACCTTTTGAGAACCCATGCCAAATCTTTTCAGTCTCCTGAGGGGGAATAGGCATTGTTGTGCCCTCTTCATGACTGTCTTGCTGTCTTTGGACCATGATAGTTTATTGGTGATGTGGACACCAAGGAACTTGAAGCGCTCAACCTGCTCCACTACATCCCCGTCGATGAGAATGGAGGCATGCTCGGCCCTCCTTTTCCTGTCGTCCATGATCATCTCCTTTGTCTTGATCACATTGAGGGAGAGGTTGTTGTTCTTGCACCACACAGTCAGGTCTCTGACCTCCTCCCTATAGGCTGTCTCATCGTTGTCCGTGATCAGGCCTACCACTGTTGTGTCATCGGCAAACTTAATGATGGTGTTGGAGTCGTGCCCGGCCGTACGGTCATGAGTGAACAGGGAGTACAGGAGGGGACTGAGCACGCACCCCTGAGGGGCCCCGTGTTGAGGATCAGCGTGGTGGATGTGTTGTTACCTACCCTTACCACCTGGGGGCAGCCCGTTAGGAATTCCAGCATCCAGTTGCAGAGGGAGGTGTTTAGTCCCAGGGTCCTTAGCTTAGTGATGAGCTTTGAGGGCACTATGGCGTTGAATGCTGAGCTGTAGTCACTGAATAGCATTCTCACATAGGTGTTCCTTTTGTCCAGGTGTGAAAGAGCAGTGTGGAGTGCAATAGAGATTGCATCATCTGTGGATCTGTTGGGGCAGTATGCAAATTGGAGTGGGTCTAGGGTATCTGGGATAATAGTGTTGATGTGAGCCATGACCCGCCTTTCAAAGCACTTCATGACTATAGACGTGAGTGCTACGGGTCGGTAGTCATTTAGGCAGGTTACCTTAGTGTTCTTGGACACAGGGACTATGATGGTCTGCTTGAAACATGTTGGTATTACAGACTCAGACAGGGAGAGGTTGAAAATGTCAGTGAAGACACTTGCCAGTTGGTCAGCCCATGCTCGGAGTACACTTCCTGGTAATAAAAGCTATTTACATGTTAAAAAGGAATGTCGTGTGCTGTATTTGTTATAGGCCTATTGTTTACCTTTTTGTTGGTGACACTTTGATATCTTGACAATATGCAGCTGTTTAAAGGGCAAATCCACAGATGAAACAATAACAAAATCATTGCCTCGCCTCTTTTGGTAAAAAGCTGAGAGATGGGCCTGGAGAAATGTAACCACTCTCAGATGAATAGACCGAGCTATGGATGCAAGGACTGACCATCCATGATTATTGTTTTAATCACATTATGTTATACAGTGTTTATTTACATGAATAATGTTTACAAACATTGCAGAAAAACAAGCTTATATTTTGGTTTCTCATGGAGTGTGACAGTTGAACTAAGCTCATGAGAAATTTATAAGCTATATTCTTCAAGAATCAATGAATATATATATGTATACGTCAAAAAATGTATATAGCAACTACAGATAGCCCCTTTAAGTCTATCGAAAGTGTGCGAGTTTGAACATGTGTTCATTAGGACTATGGATTTATTTTTTATCATCATGAATTAGATTGATCAATAAAAGACCCACTTTTATTCCATAGGCTTGGATCCGCATTATGCAGCTGTGGCAAGAGCGCATTTTTCACTGACTGTCGACTGGTTTAAAAAAAACTAAGATTGATATGCAGCTTAAACTTCTTGAATGCAACCATTTTTGGGTTGAAATACACATTTAGATTTGTGAACAGCCATCCACAACAACCACAATCTGTAAGGCGCAAATAGCTAAATGAGAGAGCAGCAGTGTGATTCACATCACTGCGCTATGTAGATATCAATAATAAGTGATATCCGTATCACTGAAGACTACACCACTGCTGTCATCCTTACCTCCGAGTGTTTATTCAAGTTGGATAATCTTTGGATGCCGACAGCAGTCGCACCATTGGAAGACATAGCTTGGACTGTAGACTACAAAAGCCTATTCCTGCTCTTTTCCCGCGATCCATCAAACACATTTGGTGTGTCATCATAGTGGTCTCTGACTTGTGGTCAGACTGGCTCAGGTGGAACAAACAAACTTGCGCCTTTTTTCAATGCTGATTTGAATTTCATTGAGAAAACAGAGAACGGTCAAATATTTTTTTCCCGCAAACATTCTTTCTTAATGTAAAAGTAATCCTTGAAGTAATCATCTAGTTTTTCAAAAGTATCTGTAATCTGATTACAATATTTTTGCTGGTAATGTAACGGGTTCGTTTTTTTGCAATCCCTTACATGTAATCCGTTACTCCCCAACCCTGAAAATAAATGACAAACTATGCGAAAAAGCACACAAAATAGCACAATTGGTTAGAAGCATGTAAAACGGCAGCCATGTCCTCCAGCACCATTCAATGCAGTCTCAATGCTGCAGGGAAAACTAGCCTCTTCAAGTCTACTTCCAATTCCACAGATGGCTATTGATAGTACTGTTGACTCATTCATTTTGGTCATTTTATATTAACATTCTAAAGAGATGACTTCCCCTTCTTGTTTCTATTTATTTTCTTTGTTTCCCTTAATTAACCTTTTACTGCAGTGGGCTACATCAGTGTCACAGAGTTTTTCTTGGTAGTCTTAAACAAATCTACTCTGAAACAAAAGTATACACCTCAGTCACATGGTTATGGTCTTACAAAAAAGAAGACATCTGTACCATGTTAGATATAGAGTTGAAATGTATTACGTTTTGATTTTGCATCCCGTTATTACCCTTTTTATACATCACAGAACACGGAAATATAACAAAGCCTTTGACATTGAAACACCATATTTTCTTTCGGCTGGTGTTTGTGAGGCCACTAGTCATTTGAATTCAGGAAAGGGTTACACATGTCTGGGCGAATGGTCAGAAACCATTGAGTTTCCCCTGACCTCTTTATGTAAAATGTCTGACATTCATGTGTAGTTCCAGTCTGATGGACAGACCAAGAGGCAAGATTAATGGCACTCTTTAAATTAGAATTGATTTTCCTGTAAACTCCTCAAAATGTAATCAGCGCCGTGAAAATTAATCCAAATTTAATTTTTTAACAGAAACTAGTGGGCAAGACATCTTATTTTAATCAGATTCTGATATAAGGTGTGTGTTTCAATATCTGACTTTTATTAAATTGGCATGTAAAACAGCCATGTGTGTTCTTCACATATGTAGTTATATAATTACACAGCAATGCTTATTCATTACAAGGATTGTCATTGTCCATCTGTGACCAAGTCATTACAACCTTTTCTCAATAGGGGGGCGCCATTTCGACTTTGTAAAAATTCGTTCCCAAATTAAACTGCCTCGTACTCAATTCTTGCTCGTACAATATGCATATTATTATTACTATTGGATAGAAAACACTCTCTAGTTTCTAAAACCGTTTGAATTATATCTGTGAGTAAAACAGAACTCATTTTGCAGCAAACTTCCTGTCAGGAAGTGAGAAATCTGAAATCGGGCACTCTGTTCCAGGGTCAGTTTATTAATTTGCATGTAATCTATGGGTCGACATGCACTGCATACGCCTTCCCCTAGATGTCAGTAAGCAGTGAGAATTGGAATGGGGTGTCTAGGTAGATCTGAGGCCGTACAAAAGCTCTTGGAACCGGGTGTGCAGTCTTTTCAACGTTCGTCATGGCGCAAAACAGACCTCAGGATTGCATTCTGAAAAGCTCTCGTTATAGGCGTTAGATATATCCGGCTCTGATTTTATTCGATATAGGTGTTAAAAACATCATAATGTAGTTATTTTAAACCGAGTTATATCAGTTTATATCAGTATATTGCGATTTTCGGTATTTTATTTGTGCTGCGTTATGGTGAGTTGGACACGTCTTCGCCACATGGCTAATGTTTGCTGCTAATTCCAAAGTTGAAGACGACAATCTACAACCGAGCAACGATTATTCTGGACAAAGGACAACTTGCACAAGATTCTGATGGAAGCTCATCAAATAGTAAGAACTATTTATGATGTTAATTCGTATTTCTGTTGAAAAATGTTAAACTATTATTCCGCCATTCATTTCGGTGCGGTCTCGCTTTAACGCACGCTGTATGTCGTAGTAACGTTAATTTAAAAAATCTAACACAGCGGTTGCATTAAGAACTAATGTATCTTTCATTTGCTGTCCAACCTGTATTTTTTAGTCAAGTTTATGATTAGTTATTGATTAGATTAGGTGCCTCCCAAGATTTCTCCCGACATTTTGTTTGCAGTTTGGCTACTATTCTCATTGTATAACCACGATTTGTGCCGCTAAATATGCACATTTTCGAACAAACCATATATGTATTGTGTAATATGATGTTATAGGACTGTCATCTGATGAAGTTTTGAGAAGGTTAGTGAAAAATGTAATATCTTTTGCTGGTTTATTCGCTATCGCTAACGTGCATGAATCAATGCTGCTGTGTGGTTGGCTATTGTAGTAAGCTAATATAACGCTATATTGTGTTTTCGCTGTAAAACACTTAAAAAATCTTAAATATTGGCTGGATTCACAAGATGTTTGTCTTTCATTTGCTGTACGCTGTGTATTTTTCATAAATGTTTTATGATGAGTATTTAGGTAATTCACGTTGGTCTCTGTAGTTATTCTAGCTGCTTTGGTGAGATTTTGTGGTGGTGGCTGCAATGTAAAACTATGATTTATACCTGAAATATGCACATTTTTCAATCAAAACATATGCTATACAATAAATATGTTATCAGACTGTCATCTGATGAAGTTGTTTCTTGGTTAGTGACTATTTATATCTTTATTTGGTCGAATTTGTGATAGCTACCTATGCAGTAAAAAAATGGTGGAGAAAAAAAAGTTGGGTCTTTTGCTATCGTGGTTAGCTAATAGAAATACATATTGTGTCTTCCCTGTAAAACATTTTAAAAATCAGAAATGATGGCTGGATTCACAAGATGTGTATCTTTCATCTGGTGTCTTGGACTTGTGATTTCATGATATTTAGATGCTAGTATTTACTTGTGGCGCTATGCTAGGCTATGCTAGTCAGCTTTTTTACTGATGACCATAATGTCTATACATCCCATCACATACACTATATGGCCAAAAGTATGCAGACACCCCTTCAAATTAGTGGATTCGGGATGAGTACCAAGTAAAAGTTAATGACTTCTGTGGCTGTTGAAACCAAAACTAATACCTCCCTTAAACATTTTAAACATCCCTTAAACATTTGCCTACCTCCCTACTCTTCTACATTTGCACACACTGTACATAGATGTTTCTATTTTTCTTTTGTGTTATTGACTGTGCGTTTGTTTATGTGTAACTCTGTGTGGTTGTTTTTGTCACACTGCTTTGCTTTATCTTGGCCAGGTCGCAGTTGTAAACGAGAACTTGTTCTCAACTGGTCTACCTGGTTAAATAAAGGTGAAATAAAATAGAAAGAAATACATTTGTGACACTTAAACTATGATTTTTGCTAATAACTTGTTACTGGTGATTCAATAGATGGTCAAATATTTACCTTGATGGACACTTGCATGCTTGATACCTTGCCTGCTGTTGCTTTAACTTCTTGGGAGTGGCTGACTAGCATTCCTCCTGTTGCAGTGCAGCATCTGACCTGTAAGGAAAGCTTAAGGAGACCACAGACCCTGGATGGCTGCTGAAAGAAGTACTGCAGGGCAAAGTTTTGAGGAGGGGTGGGGAGAATGGGTTATCAGGTGAAACAGATTTAATAGCTTGTGTTGCAGGCCAGCCTGTTCCCCATTTACGATCTATGTGATTGTCTGGGGGTGTAGCCTGTCCAATCATCCACCCCCACCTCCTCGGCTGAAAACACCAGGTGGTCTGTCCCATTGTATTATTATTATATAATTATATTTCTGTGCTCTTGTAACCGGTGTGAAATGGCTAGCTAGTTAGCGGTGGTGCGCGCTAATAGCGTTTCAATCGGTGATGTCACTCGCTCTGAGACCTTGAAGTAGTTGTTCCCCTTGCTCTGCAAGGGCCGCGCTTTTTGTGAAGCGATGCTTCGTGGGAGGCAGTTGTTGATGTGTGCAGAGGGTCCCTGGTTTGAGCCCAGGTAGGGGCAAGGAGAGGGACGGAAGCAAAACTGTTACACTCTGTCCTACATGGACCCATGCTCCAGATTCAGACCAGTGGTGTGAATGAATGCAGGTCGAAATTGGGAGTGAGACAGTCAGAGACAGAGATGAAGAAAAGTGTTACAGGAGGGTTTAGTGACCCACTTTGATAGTAAAAGAGGGTGATAGATTCTGTATTTTAGCCAGCTCCACTCTCCAACACATTTGACTCTGTTAAACAGAGGATAGAGGGTATTCAGTACACCATAGGGTATATTGAGTAAAAGTCCTGATATGCGACTCAACCCCTGGATTTGGTCTTATGTAGCAAAATATGAAATTGTGGTTTTTACATTGGATAAAAGTAGATACTCAGAGCTACAAAATGGTATATCATACACTGCATTTCTGAGGAACAATGGGGAAGTAATTCTGCTTTGAAAGTTGATCAACTTGTAAACTCACTTTTGAGAAAATGGGCTTTGAATGTTTTGGTATCTAGTGAAGAGCCCCTCTTTGTCTAAGCCCATTCAGCATCGTTCACACCCTCTGAAGCTTTAGCCCCACCCATCTTGTGTCACTCTCAATGGGGTGCACACTTGACGCTATGGCCGATGATTTATTTACGTCTGAATAGCATGAAAACAGCCTAACCAGCTTTGCTGGCAACAATTTCATTATGCTTTTTTACCGACGTTTACTGACACCCACCATATTCAACGGGTGTTATACAATTTAGCTTAAGACATGTAGCTAGCTAGGTAAACATCATGTAAGATCACACACGTCACGTAACGTTAGCTAACGAGCCAGCCAGCTAAAGTTAGCTAGTTAAACAACAATGAACATAGTGCCAATCATGTCGTTACTAACCTGCATGAATATGCTGGGAGCTAACCAACCAGGTTCAATGTTAGCTAGCTAACATTAGGCTCTAACTAGCAAAGCAAACGGCTCTGGGATACGAATAGTAACATCATACATGTAACGTTTGCTAGGAGCCAGCCAGCTAACATTAGCTAGCTAGCTAACACTACACTTTAGCTTGAAATGAAACCACTTTCCGTCAAAATTAGAAACCTGTAATATCTGAAAATTTAGCTAGCTAGACTATCTTACATCATAATGCATGATGAACGTGTCTCCCTGTCACGGATGCCATGCCACGGTTGCCCTTGGTTTTAAAATGTGATCCGGAGACAGGTGTTTTTTCCATCTCTTTAGCTATCATACTCTAATTCCACTGATTTCAAAACTCGATCCTCCAGAAAGTGTAGAGTAACACTTATGCAGCTTTACTACACCATACTTTTTTTTAAAGCCGGGTTCGACAGGATTACCAACACAGACTGACCAGCTCAAATAGACAGAAGCCTTCTATATGGAAGTTCACATGTTCCAGAAGGCATTTCTGCCACCAAAACATTTTTTAAATGGCTCTCCTGTGAAGTCGTGACTTGCGACAAACGCTTAGTTTCCTGAAACGGGTCACATATGGAACGTCTGGTTACCATGCTAGAGCCTCTGCAGCACCATTGCACTTACACTGAGTATACCAAATATTAAGGACACCTTCCTAATATTGAGTTGCACCCCCCTTCCTAATATTGAGTTGCACCCCCCCAGAACAGCCACAATTCGTTGGTGCATGGACTCTACAAAATGACGAAGCGTTCCACAGCGATGCTGGCCCATGTTGACTCCAATGCCACCCACAGTTGTGTCAAGTTGGCTAAATATCCTTTGGGTGGTGGACCATTCTTGATACACACGGGAAACTGCTTAAAAATCCTTCTTTAACCTGTCTCCTCCCCTTCATCTACGCTGATTGAAGTGCCATCAATAAGGGGATCATAGCTTTCACCTGGATTCACCTGGTCATTGGAAAGAGCAGGTGCCCTTAATATTTAGTATATATTTTATGTGATTAACCTGTGTGAAAGTGTGCTTTAATAGACCAAATCGGCCAAAAGCACATTTTACACATAACACGCCCATCTGTACCATTCCTGAGTCTCTCCAGAGCAGATAAAGCTTTACTTTTCACTGAAGATCAAATAGATAGAATATCTGGGGTTGTGTGGAATAGCTATGAAAAGGCCTCGTTGGTGTTCTGTAAAGTGCCAATTATGGACCAATTTGAGGAGATCAATGGAAATAGTTTGGGGGCTTTGGTGAGAGGCATGGTAAAGAGCCTTCAGACACTACTTTACCCGTTGGACCACTCAAACCTCGAGGGAAACAACTGTTGGATTAAATATATACATAGACCTGTGCATCTCTTGATTTGTGAGAAAATGTATTAAACTTAAATGCAATGCGCAAAGCTGTTTTTTGACAGTAAAATGATAAGTAGTGTGCCTCGTATTTTTATTTAGTTTGACCATTATTTTAACAGGGAAGACCTAGGTCTCTTTTTCAAATGTGCTCTGGGGAATACAAGATAAATATACACATTTTTAGGACCTAGGCAAGTCAGTTAAGAACAAATGATAATTTACAATGACGGCCTACCGGGGAACAGTGGGTTAACTGCCTTGTTTAGGGGCTGAACGTCAGATTTTTACCTTGTCAGCTCGTGGGAATTCGATCCAGAAACCTTTCGGTTACTGTCCCAATACTCTAACCACTAGGCTATCTGCCGCCCCATATATATACATGGTATATACTGTATATTAGGGCTGACCCAAATTAGTCGACGAGTCGATTGTTTGGTCCTTAAGCTGTTGGTTGACCGAGATTGTTTTGGTCGAGCAGTAACACAAACACACACACATATATATATATTTGCGCCCATCTCAGTGAACTAATCCAATGCGGGGGTCTAGACTAAAAGCCAATTTAGCCAATATAAAAGCATGATTATCCACAATAGTATGAAAGACATCTGCAAAAAGTCTCAAAGCTAAATCAGGTTCAAGGATAGCTGAAATACAATAAATGTCACTCAGATAAAAATCATGTAAAAAAGACTGTTCACTGAAGTTTTTAAAGTTCCTCTTTGTGATTAAACAAGGATTGCATGTTTGTATTCTCCCATCTTTAACACAAACAGCTTGGCAATGGTCACTATTATATTGGGCGAAGACAACAGCAGAAACATATTTCTCTGGTGTATTCGTTAAAATATGATCAATCAGAGTTGTCATTGAAGGATCTTTAGGGTTGGACCGTGTAGGTTTAGTCACCAGCTGGGTTAGGTTTAGATCATTACACGTGTAGTTTAGATTGTCTGAAGCTTGCATTTCCCAATCATAATTTAGGTCACCCAAGATAATAACTTCTGATTTAGTCAGAAGACAACAAACTAGTTAACTCCTCGAGTGCACAAAAGTTAGCAGAGGGAGGACGGTAGATCGTTTTAACAGTTATGGATACATTTTTCCCCAGACAAAGGCTTAAAGATAGTAGCAAAAAGAATGGCAAGGGAAATGGATTTCAGTAAAAATATATAATTATTTTATTTTTTATAATAATGGCCACTCCACCACCTTTACACCATCTGTCAGCTCTGAACAAATTATAGCCATCAGTATTAATATCAGAGTCCAGAATGTCCCCAGAGATCATAAGTTTCAGTCAATACCAGAATGTCCAGATTCGTCTGCACAGCCCAGATATTGATGTTTAGGTAGTAAGCTCCTAATGTTCAGATACATCAACCCAAGTCCTTTACGATTTTTAAAGTCACAAGGAGTCTCCAACTCAAATAAGCTATGTGCAATAGGAAGTTGCAGGCCCTGTCTGATGGTTAATATTGGTATATATTGAACAAAACTATAAAAATGTAAAGTGTAGGTCCCATATTTCATGTACTGAAATAAATATTCCAGAAATGTTCCATATGCACAAAAAAAAATATTTCTGTTAGTGAGCGTTTCTCCTTTATCAAGATAATCTATCCACCTGACAGGTGTGGCATATCAAGAAGCGGATTAAACAGCATGATCATTACACATGTGCACCTTGAAGCCACTCTTAAATGTCCAGTTTTGTCCCATAACACAATGTCACAGATGTATGGGAGCATGCAATTGGCATGCTGACTGCAGGAATGTTCACCAGAGCTGTTGCCAGAGAATTGAATGTTCATTTCTCTATCATAAGCCGCTTCCAATGCCATTTTAGAGAATTTGGCAGTACGTCCACCCGGCCTCACAACCACAGACCATGTGTAACTATGCCAGCCCAGGACCTCCACATCCAGCTTCTTCACCTGCGGGATCCTCTGAGACCAGCCACCCGGACAGCTGATGAAACTGAGGAGTATTTCTGTCTGTAGTGGGAAAACGAGTTCTGATTGGCAGGGCCTGGCTCCCCAGGGGGGGTGAGACTATGCCCTCCCAGGCCCACCCATGACTGTGCCCCTGCCCAGTCATGTGAAATCCATAGATTAGGGCCTAATGACTGATTTCCTGTAACTCAGTAAAATCATTGAAATTGATTTTCAACTGCACCATGTTGTCTATCCCTAGTAGTAATAGAGGAAGGACTAGAAATTGGAATTACCTTTCTCAGGTTACGGCCTGAGGATGCAGCCAATGTCAATATGAGGAACTCTCAGAGTAACCAGTGATGGAATGTTATAAACTGACTTACATGGGCTTTGGTTGCTATGTGCAACAGCCCTCTACGTGATTTGAAAACCGAGGGGTTATTGAACTAAAAGCACTGGGTGAGCAGACCACAGTAGGCTTCTCTTTTGCGCTAGCAACAGCAGATGTAAGAGTGGAGTTCAAACGAATGGGTACAAGGTTGCAACTATAAAGACCTCTGCCATCATAGACAACAGTATGACAGTAACGCTTAGAAAGGATGGGAGGTGTTACCTGAGCGGGGCTTGTTCTGTCTCTGAGTCAATATCTTAACGCGGCCTTGAAATGTGAAGAGAGGGTCAAGGGTCCTAGATATTTGGGATGGAGCCCATCATTTTTTTTGTAGAGGATCTTTTGTTTCCAAAGAGTGTTGAAATTGTGAATAAAGGTTATGACAACAGAGTGGCGGTAGTCTTTCAGACAGATACTGTATGAAGTGCTAAGAGCCTGCTGAACCTTTCCCAGACCCAACCCAGCGACGGCACGGGGCCAGAGATAATCGGCTGCTTTTCCGAGCCTATCGGGGTGTTGATCAGCTCAATAAAATCCTGTTTTTAATCTTTTTGATATAATTTGATTTGGAGGAGTCATCATCAATCAACAGTGTACCGGGTAAATGCTGCAGGGAAATATCACAGTGAGACAGAGGGCCATGTCCGTACACCCCGTGTTTCCTCACTAAGGTATCATTTCAATAAGCTGTTGTAATGGGAATGTATGTATTTAACATAAGTACGCTTTCCAACGTTTTGAAAACCCTTCTCTACAGCTTCACACTGAATCGATGAACAGGCTGTGTCTTATCTCCTCTGTTTCCTTCCTGGTCTTGTTTATGCATTGCTGGAGTAGCATTTAATTAACGTCTGGGCTTTGCAGTCTGCTAGTCGATGGCAGTAATTACATTCAGGCCTCACAGTGAGTGGGTTTTACTGGCTCACTCCAGTCCTCCTTTTTTAATGGCCAAGTTATCTATATCACAGTGTCTAGGCCATTATGCACAACGCAATCACTTTTCCCTCGTGGGCTTTAAAAGAGATTATGAGTATACCTGGCTGTGGGCCTTTCCACACACTGTAGAAATGCGTTCACTACCCGTTTCGATATACTGTAAAAAATAATAATACTAGATTGTCTGCAGGTTCTCAATTATCCAGACAATGGTATGTCTGTAATTTTTGCAAAAACTAATGTCACTCAGTGTCTATTGTGAGAAAGCCACAAAGCATCATTTAATTTGTTGGGGTCACAGGCTCGCAGGTTCCAGGTAAGGTGATAAAGCAACTTCATTACTGTGGCTATGATTTTAAATGCATTCTGCGCCCTATTTTTCTGTTTTTTGCTCAGATTCCTAATGTTTCTCGTTGTTTTTTTAATGAAAGAGCCTGGAGCATCTAATCAAAGTTAATTTAATTAAAGGGACGGGGAGGGAAAGGAGATACCTAGTCAGTTGCACAACGGAATGCATTCAACCCGAAATGTTTCTTCCTCATTTAACCAACCCCGTCTAAATCAGAGAGGCTTGGTAGACAGTCTAATTGACGCCCACGTCATCGGCACCCGGGGAGAAGTTGTTGGGGGTTAACTGCCTTGCTCAAGGGCATAACGGCAGATTTTTGTCATCTTGCCGGCTCTGAGATTTCTAACTAGCGACTTTTCAGTTACCGTCCCAACGCTCTTTACCGCTAGGCTCCCTGCCGCCTAATGATGATGGTTTCTCACAATAGCGAACATGTTTGTGCCTTAAAAAGCATCTCACACTCAAGTCACACGTTTTTTTTTGCTACAGATGTAGGATCTTAATTTGAGCCAGGTTGCTACAGAAGGAAAATAATCCTGCAGCAACAGCAAATGTGAGTTATGTGGATTATAATTAATGGCCCCTTTTTGAAGGGATTGATACATTTTTGTTAAATCAAATCAAGTCTGAAATGTCCGAGTGGAAATGACAAACTTTAGAAGCCTTTTTAAAACTCAAATATACTACAAATATACTGCTGCGCAGGAGAAAAAAACAGCAACAAAGGGTTATCAAATTAAGATCCAGCATCTGTATGTTATAAAGAACAGTCGTAACAAAATACAGTGCATTCACTTTTTGTACGTTTCGTTACGTTACAGCCTTATTCTAAAATGTATTCAATAGTTTTTTCCCTCATCAAGCTACACTCAATACCCCATAATGACAAAGAAACAACTGGTTTTTAGAAAAAAATTAAAATGTATAAAAAAAAACAGAAATATCACATTTACATAAGTATTCAGACCCTTTACTCAGTACCTCAAGTTTTCTTGGGTATGACACTAGAAGCTTGGCACACTTGTATTTGGGGAGTTTCTCCCATTCTTCTCTGCAGATCCTGTCAAGCTCTGTCAGGTTGGATGGGGAGCGTCTCTGCACAGCTATTTTCAGGTCTCTCCAGAGATGTTAGATCTGGTTCAAGTCCGGGCTCTGGCTAGGCCACTCAAGGACATTGGCTGTGTGCTAAGGGTCATTGTCCTGTTGGAAGGTGAACCTTCGCCCCAGTCTGAGGTCCTGAGCGCACTGGAGTAGGTTTTCATCAAGGATCTATAATTTGCTCCGTTTATCTTTCCTTCAATCCTGACTAGTCTCACAGTTTCTGCCACTGTAAAACATCCCCACAGCATGATGCTGCCACCACCATGCTTCACCGTAGGGATGGTGCCAGTTTTCCTCCAGACATGAGATGTAGTTTCTCATGGTCTGACATTCCTTTAGGTACCTTTTGGCAAACTCCAAGCAGGCTGTTTTGTGCCTTTTACTGAGGAGTGTCTTCCGTCTGGCCACTCTACCATAAAGGCCTAATTGGTGGAGTGCTTCAGAGATGGTTGTCCTTCTGGAGGAACTCTGGAGCTCTGACAGAGTGACCATCGGGTTCTTGGTCACCTTCCTGACCAAGACACTTTTCCCACAATTGCTCAGATTGGCCGGGCTCTAGGAAGAGTCTTGGTGGTTCCAAACTTCTTCTATTTAAGAATGATGGAGGCTACTGTGTTCTTGGGGACCTTATGCTGCAGACAAGTTTTGGTACCCTTCCCCAGATCTGTGCCTCAACACAATCCTGTCTCAGAGCTTGACAGACAATTACTTCAACCTCCTGGCTTGGTTTTTGTTCTGACATGCACTGTCGACTGTGGGACCTTATATAGATCGGTGTGTGCCTTTCCAAATCATGTCCAATTAATTAAATTGACCACAGGTGGAC
Organism: Salvelinus alpinus; assembly: GCF_045679555.1. Lineage (NCBI taxonomy): Eukaryota > Metazoa > Chordata > Actinopteri > Salmoniformes > Salmonidae > Salvelinus > Salvelinus alpinus. Next base: position 8,644,733 of record NC_092098.1, on the reverse strand, counting down.
TCCAATCAAGTTGTAGAAACATCTCAAGGAGGATCAATGAAAACAGGATGCACCTGAGCTCAAATTCTTGTCTCATAGGAAATGGTCTGAATACTTATGTAAATAAGGCATTTTTTAATTATAATAAATGTGAAATTGTTTCTAAAAACCTGTTTTTGCTTTGTCATTATCGCGTATTGTGTGTAGATTGATGAGAATTGTTTTTAATTTAATCAATTTTAGAATAAGGCTGTAACCTAACAACATGTGGAAAAAGGGAAGGGGTCTGAATACTTTCCGAATGCACTGTACACCTTCAAATGTGCTGTACTGATCTCAGTGTTAATTTTGAGAATAAGGATTTCCCAATGGCTAAGTAATTAATTTTGTTCACAAGCTCTCTGTCTGACAGAGTGTAGGCCTGCAAATTGCAGTGTAAGTGAAATTGTAAGCTTGGGTGTTGTGATATCATCTAGGTAATAGATAGGGTAGATAGGCGATAAAAGTGTACCGTGTGAGAAGCTCCTGTAATTTGCCTTCATTTTATTCTGGTGTCAGACGTCTTGTTCATTCTGATAATATAAACATCACCGTTCAGGGATCTGATATTCGAGAAACATCTGCTCAGGAACTGTTCTCTAACCCTCTGCTACTGTATGCAGTCATTTCTGGAGTCAAACTAACTGTTGTTAGTATCTCGTCGTGCAATCAACTGTTGTAACAAGAACTAAATCATATGCCAAGCTAACGCCAGCTCTATTATGTCTTATGGATGATCTGATACCAACGTCACTGCCCTCTAAAATGCTTCCCATACTTATAAACAAAAACATTGCAATATAGAAAAGGCTTCAAAGCACTGCATATGCTTTCATGTGGGCAGATAGAGCTCTCATTAAATGAACCAGACGTTCTGAAAAGTGCAGCTCAAAAATGCACAGTGGGTACAGCTGTCCTGTATTCAAACACAATGTTCCCATCCATACAACATCTCTACCTACCCACAATTAAAACAAACCATTTACAGTACACAGTCAAGCACTTTACTATAACATGAATCCTGTTACTGTTACTCCTGTACATTTTCCATCTGTGCCTAATGCACACTCTAAACCCTTCCAGATGGTGTCGGTCAACAGTTCAGGTGACCGCTATACTGTAGATATCTGCCAAATGTACATATGGACAGATACACATGCACTACCTACACAGCCCACCGAAAAGGGATCCATTGGATACGTAATGAGAGTGGGAAATAGCAACTTCATGACAGAAGATTCAGCAGCATTAGTCATTACAGTCTGTACAGTAGTAACCAGAGCATGCTGTCCACTCCAGCTTTTATATCTGAAGAACTCTGTTGCCAAGCGGGAGCTCATTAACAGGCCTGTTAATCGGTTTTACCATTATGACAGATCTATCCTAAGCTGACTGAAGATTCGCCGAGACTGCTGTATGTCAGAATCTGACGGAAGAGAGCGATGGAGAGAGAGAGAGAAGAGAGAGAGAGAGAGAGAGATTTTGTGTGTGTAGAGGTCTGTGAACACCTCCACCTTACAGTATTATATGGAGGTGAGGGTGGTCACTGAGTTGTTAGCTAGCTGTGCTGCCTCTCCTCGCCTGGTCGATGGTAGTCATGCAGTGGCCAGATGGCAGGGGATGTTAATGAAACATTGTTAATGTACTTGCCACCAGTTTTAGTGCCCAGCTGCAATGGCAGCAGCAGCAAGAGGAAACACACGTTTCCAGGCTGACGTTCAGCAATAACTTCGGTCATTCCAAAATCCCTGTACGAAAATGTGTGTCCCAAAATATTGCTGATAACAACTTGTTCGCTAACACAGCAATAAGTCAAACAAAACACATTTCTGGGAGCATCAACTATCCTTTGCCCAGATCCTTGTGAAGCTAGATACCAGGCTGGTAGACAATGGAAGACTTTCCTCAACCCTAGTTATTTGTTGTCCAGATGTTTCTCTGGGCTTTGTATGCTTAGCCACGTCATCTTATAATGTCATAGCCCTCTTACAGGTCTCATTTCCAGGACCAGCCAGGTAAATTGTTAACAGATTGACCTCGTACGATTATTTAGAAGAAGCATCCTATCACACGTTTGTAGTATCTGGGATCTACATCTGTTTATATTAGTTACTATGCTGTTACTAAGCAGTGATGTATTACGACAGTGTACGTTACTACACCTAATAGGAAATGCACATGCGCACGAGTGTGCCCGGAAAAACTGTAGAGCAGGAGAGGTTTTGACTAAACGAAAACTAACTGTACTCCCGTCTCCTGCCTGGTCATTTCTCCACAACACAAATATTACAGTGGCGACGAGGTGATTCAACTTCTTTAACGGACATTGCTTGAAGGGAAGAATGTTGCGTGAGTAATGAAACTCAAAATAATTATGTAATTCGTCAGTTATTTTTTATTTTCTTTCGCCAGTAAAAAACGGCTAAGCACTGCTAGCAGATACAGTGTTCAGGAGCTGCCAAGTAGCAAGACTATTGGAGTCCAGAATAGCGACACTGCCCTCTGGTGGTAAAATAAAAAGAACTGTCATTGAACCCATTGAAATTAGGCGATCTCAGTGGAGAAATATTATCAAGAAAGAAAAAAAAAAGGAAGAAGGAACGTAACACGGTGTGTACATTATTACAATGAGTGCAGTGAACGAAGTAATTGCAGAAACTTCTGAAGTGAAGAATTAGATGAAAATTAAAGAATACAAGGAATAAGGAAACTGAACAATTAACTGTGAAAATGGCAACCATTGGTCGAGTACCAGAGTTTGAGGCTACAAAAGAGGATTTTGATTCCTATTTGGAGCGTTTTGAGCGTTGGCTGGCTGCAAATGAAATCAAAGATGAAAAGAAAGCAGACGTATTTCTCAGTGTTTTGGGTCCAACTGAGTATGGATTGCTGAAAGGTCTCATTGAACCAATAAAAGCAGTGGAGTTGAACTATGCAGAACTGACTGAAACTCTTTCAAGGCATTTCAAGCCTAAGCCAATTCTCATTGCAGAACGTTTCAGATTTTACCAACGTCACCAGAGTCAAGGGGAAACCGTGGCAGACTACATCCTTGCTTTGAAAAGGCTGGCAAGTACATGTGAGTTTGCACAATTTCTTGATGATGCTCTTCGAGACAAGTTTGTATGTGGTCTCACAGGTGAAGCATATCACAGAAGGCTTCTGTCAGAGAAGGACCTGACCTTTCGGAAAGCCTGTGATATCGCACTTGGACTCGAGCTTGCCCACAGGGATACTATTGAGCTATCGGGATATGCAGAACGTCAGAAAGGTGTTCATAAGGTCAGTGATGCACGTGGTGAAAAAGGCTCACAAAAGTCACACTTTTCTCAGTCCCGTCCTCAAGGTTACACAAGTACAAAGCAGCCCACATCTCAAAGGTCTAAGCCAAGTTGCTACAGATGTGGGGGAGGTAATCATCAGCACAGTGAATGTCGATTCCAAAATGTAAAGTGCCACAATTGTGGAAAGGTTGGACATTTACAGAAAGTGTGTAAAGCCTCAAAACGCACAGCAAGAGCGCACAAAGTACTGTCCACAGTGTACACAGCTCAACAACAAAAAGATGGAATCTATCTCACCATGGAGTTAGCGGGAAAACCGGTAAAAATGCAGCTGGACACCGGAGCGTCTGTATCTCTGGTTCCAGAGAGACTCTACAAAGAAAAACTGAAAGAGTGCCCTCTTCAGCCAGCGTCCATCCGCCTTTCTTCATACACTGGTGACACTATTCCTGTGTTAGGGCAGATCCAGGTACCAGTCCGGTATGAGGGGAAGGAGTGGACGCTACCGCTTGTCATTGTTAAAGGAGAAAAATCAGCCTTGCTAGGCAGAAACTGGCTACAAAAGATCAAGCTGAACTGGGGAGAAATCTTCAGTCTGAGAAAGGACAAACCAGTGAGTCAGGCTACACTCACTAACATGCTGGAGAAGCACAAAGAACTTTTCAAAGATGGCTACGGCGAAATACAAGACTTCACAGCAAAAGTCAGAGTGCAAGAAGGAACCAAGCCTATCTTTCACAAACCACGTCCAGTTCCCTATGCTCTTAAGGAAGCAGTAGAGAAGGAACTGGACTGCCTACAGAAGAATAACATAATCACGAAAGTAGCGAGGAGCGACTGGGCCGCTCCGATTGTTGTAGTCCCAAAGAAAGACAAGACCGTCAGAATGTGCGGTGACTACAAGGTCACAGTAAATCGCTGCATACTACCAGAGGAATATCCACTACCAAACGCTGAAGATCTGTTTGCCACTCTAGCTGGTGGGAAGGTTTTCAGTAAGCTGGACCTGGCATTCGCTTATCAGCAACTGAAGCTGGATCCGGAGTCAGAACAGTATCTGACCATCAATACACACAAGGGGCTATTCAGATTCAATCGCTTGGCCTATGGAATCTCGACAGCTCCAGCGATATTCCAACACACAATGGATCAGATCTTGGACGGTATAGACAACGTTGTGTGCTTCATGGACGACATCCTCGTGTCAGCACCAACCATTGGAGAGCACCTTGTAGTGCTGGACAAAGTGATGTCAAGACTGGAGAAATACGGAGTGAGAATGAAACGCAGCAAGTGTGAGTTCCTCCAGGACTCAGTGGAGTATCTCGGATACAAGATTGATGCACAAGGCCTGCACCCAACCAACAGCAAGGTGGAAGCAATTGTAAACGCACCAGCACCCACAAATATCTCAGAGCTGAGGTCATTTTTGGGGCTCCTGAACTATTACGGAAAGTTTGTGGCAAACTTGTCCACATTGTTGCATCCGCTTCACCAACTGCTGCAGGCCGATACAAAGTGGAATTGGTCCCCACAATGCGAAGAAGCATTCAAGACTTGCAAACAGCGTCTGCTAAAGAGCAAGTGGCTTGCCCACTACAACACAGAGATGAAGCTGAGACTCGCGTGTGATGCATCTCCATACGGAGTAGGAGCCGTCATCTCACATGTTCTATCGTCAGGTGAAGAACACCCTATTGCATTTGCATCACGGACTCTGTCACCAAGTGAGAAAAATTATGCTCAAATTGAGAAGGAAGCCCTGAGTATAATATTCGGAGTGAAGAAGTTTCACAAATACCTGTACGGAAGGAAGTTCCAACTGCTGACAGATCACAAGCCTCTGTTGGCCATCCTTGGACCAAAATCAGCTATACCAACCCTTGCTGCACTTCGAATGCAACGTTGGGCTCTGATATTGTTAGCCTACGACTACGAGATTGAGTACAGACGATCCAGTGATCACGCAAATGCAGATGCACTATCAAGACTACCATGCAATAGTGACTCCGACAGTGAAGATGATAGAGCAGTCTTCCAGATCTCTCTCATTGACGAACTGCCCATATCTGCTTCAGACATAGCAGAGGAAACAAGGAAAGATCCAGTGCTTTCCAAAGTCTTGGACTTAACATTAGGAGGTTGGCCAAACTTCGTAAATGACGATAAACTTCGTCCATTCATCGACAAGAAAGACCAGTTGTCCACTGATCAAGGATGTGTTCTATGGGGATCAAGGGTGGTGGTACCTCAAAAATTCCAGAGGAGACTGCTATCTGACCTGCATGAGGGACATCCAGGGATCACTCGAATGAAAGCACTCGCTCGCAGTTATCTGTGGTGGCCTGGACTGGATCAGGACATTCAACAGCATGTAGGCCACTGCTCACCTTGTGAAGCTGTTCGCAACAAGCCTGCTGCTGCACCTCTTCATCCATGGTCCTGGGCTGCGACACCTTGGGAACGCATCCATGTGGATTACGCCGAGATTGACAAGCAACATTTCCTTGTTGTCGTCGATGTCCATTCCAAGTGGATGGAAGTGTTCCCTACTCAACTGACCACAGCTGAGAAGACCATCAATCTTCTCAGACACCTGTTCGCATCCTTTGGACTAGTCAAGGAGCTCGTATCGGACAATGGCCCTCCTTTCACGTCAAACGATTTTGAAATGTTTCTCAAGAACAATGGGGTAAGGCACATCCGGTCACCACCTTACCACCGGCATCAAACGGAGCAGCGGAAAGAGCCGTGCAAACCTTAAAGAAGGCCTGGACTAGACTCGAGGTTCAGTCTGTGCCCACCCACCTAAGGCTTCCCCGGTTCCTGTTTACTTACCGTAACACACCACACACAGTAACGGAATGTACACCGGCTGAACTGTTTCTGAGACGCCAACCACGTACCCGCCTGACATTGTTGAAACCAGACTTGTCAAGCACTGTGGCAAAGCACCAGCTACAGCAGAAGAAAGCTCATGACAGACACTCAAAGACTGTCAGAGAATTCAAAGAGGGAGAGAGGGTGATGGTACGTGATTTCAGACACCCCAAGAGCCTGTGGAATTCAGGTGTGATCTTGCAACGCAAAGGACCTTCGACTTACCAAGTCCAAATTGGTCATCGCCAGGTCAACGTTCATGTGGATCATCTGCTACGGTCCAACGCCCCAGCAGAGACACGCCGAGAGAACAATAACGACCCCCAGGACTATTCTCCTGACTGTGGACGTACGGGAGAGACAGAGCCTGACCTTCCACCCGAACCTGGCCCACCACCGGAAGCCCAGGAGGAGCGGAGATATCCTATTCGACAGCGAAAGGCACCTCAAAAGCTTGACCTGTGAGTTGAGCTGTTTGAGGTAACAGACAGTAAAACAAACAAACACTTTAATATGTCCTAGATAAAAGGAAAGAAAAAGGACATTACCTGGGTTAGTTATTAGGACACAAACTCCATCTTCGGGGCAGAATAATCCCCTGGATTTGTGCTGGGCTCTGAAAAGTCTGCTTCAACCCAGTAGTTGAAAAATGTTAAGAATGCATTGTTCAGATATTGCATTAGTAGTTCCCTAACATATTTACCTTGTTCTCTGGGAGTTAAACACTATGGGGGAGGAGTGTAGTATCTGGGATCTACATCTGTTTATATTAGTTACTATGCTGTTACTAAGCAGTGATGTATTACGACAGTGTACGTTACTACACCTAATAGGAAATGCACATGCGCACGAGTGTGCCCGGAAAAACTGTAGAGCAGGAGAGGTTTTGACTAAACGAAAACTAACTGTACTCCCGTCTCCTGCCTGGTCATTTCTCCACAACACAAATATTACAACGTTGTGCTTAGAAATCATGCAGCCCAAAGTGACCATGTGCAACCAGCCATTTTCATCTTTAGCCATTCCAAGCACACTGTAGTCTTGGGAAAAGGGCAAGGTGATTTCAGTTTCAATACGTTGTAGTCCTCTTTGGTGAATTGTTTCTGTGATGCGAAGGCAGCGGGGGGACTTGGGTTAGGGCTCTCGAGTATGAGACTGGTAGTGTTTAGAACCATGACCATCTTCTACATGTTCGCCTCATCCTCTTCTCTCCCCATCTGAATGAGGAGGTGGAGGGCTCAACCAGGCCTCAGTCTGTCTGTCCTCAGTGTCTGAAACAGAGGCTGAACCTGACCTCCAACATGGCATCTACTGTCACAGCCGTAGTTGTAGCCGTCAGTAAAGATACGATTAGACAAAGCAAGGCGCTAAATGGCGAGGAACAGGAGAGAGACATGACACGCTATTTTTAAAACGTGTTTGAAACCCTGTGGCGAAGTCATACCCTGAGAGAAAAGCGTATTCTAGCATTGGTGTTAGGTACAGGATTCTGCTTCTGTAAACATCAAAGCTGTGGCACCTCTCACTTCAAGGGAGCATAATTACTGCAATATTGTATTACAATGGTCTAACAGTATGATCAATAACACTGACCTTGTAGTTCTATGTCCAGATTTGTTAGCCTACGTCGTAGTACAATTTTATAGCTTCAGTGGATAATTACAGAATGTACCAGGCTGCCACAGAATGTATTAAACTGCTAACGGAAGGAAAACTGAAATGAAAGTGAGACTGGAGACAGGGGCTGGGGAAGCTGAATTTTAATCAGAGGATAAACCCAAAACACAATTTCGTCTCACTACGCAGAGAGAGGGCTGGTGATTTTCACAGCTCAACAATTCTCTCTGCCACTGTTAGACTTGGCTGCTGTGCTACTCCTACATTACCAGAGAGTTCTTCACTGGAGGCATTATGGGTCTTATTTACTGTTGCAATAATTAAATACAGGAACCTATGCACCCCCACAATATTTCCACAGAGTGCCAATTGAGTTCTATTTTAAGGCAGTGCAGGGGGGCGGGATGGGGCGGGGGTTGGGGATACTCCACACCTCTTCTCTTGGCTGACCCACTTAATAGATGCGTCAAAGCCAAAAAACACAGCATCAGCTGAAACGAGTCTCACCCCCAGCAGCCCCGACAGGTCCTTTGTGACATTTACACACAGACGCACACACTCTTGTGTTCACACACACACACACAACTATATACACACACACACACACCTATATGCAGGCAAGACCAATCATGCCTGCAGATATCGCTCAAATCCTCTAACACAAAGGTACACACTTATAGTCAAACACTGCAATCACTCCACGTGGATAGATCTCCCTCCCCATCGTTCTGTCGTCTTTTATTATAACCAATGTATTGAGTAATTGGACAGCTGAGTTATGACTTATTTGGTACGGGCTGGCTTCTTCCTCCCTATGAGAGCCCCTTCAGTCCAGCCATCTCGCCAGTGAGACTCTTGAAAAGCCACTTGAACAGATACTTCTCTGGTGCTTCCACATACCGTTCGGGACACAATGTTAGTTTATGTTCTCTTACCTTTTAAAGTGTTCTAGTCGAGATGATTCAACATTCCACTGTGATATGTGTCTAGTTTGTAGTTCCTCACTTGAGTCAAACCCTCTCTACAGCGCTTGCCATTACTGCTACATCAATTATGAAAGTCGAGCCAGAATCTCAGTTTAAGTCAAAGAAACAAACTATATAAATAAGAATTGTTTGACATCTATTTTTTTTTTTTTATAGAATAACTTTTTATATATCGTACATGTGACTGGATGTACAGAGTGGAAAATATCTAGATTTGATCAGGCTTCTATCTCATCAACTAACAAACAGAAATGTTTTGTGTGTGCCACTCAGACACCTAAATAATCTAGGATGATGTCAAAGGGATGTGTAAGGAATCAATTTTTAAAGGCATCCTTTGTCTGCCGCTGAAGTAGGTCACATCTTAAGCAGGGTTTTTCGTTTAACATATGAGTTATGGTTCTAATCGGTAGTCTAAGTACTGTTCCAAATCAAACCAAATCTTATACTTCATTTATGTCCATTATATTGTAATACCAATACATTGACATTTTATAGCATAACTTCACAATTCAAATGCAGTTTGGCAATCTACTGCCAATTGAAAAGTATATAAGTTAGCACTAAATGTTTGTTAAAATATCAGAATTAGCTGGAAGCGCTGAAACCCATTTCCGTTTTTTTTAGACATTTCCTTAGGCTGAGAAGGAGTGAAAACCGTCCCGCGTGTGGTTGGTCTTCACAGATGTGCGAGTTTAATACTTCCTGTCATCTCTGTATGCACATGCCCGTATGGATGTCATGCTGCCAGGAATCCCCAATCATGTGTGTGGCTCAGCTCAATGATTTAAGAGTGCTTGAAAGGTTTACTGTTTTTAATGCGGGACAATTTGCAAGACACTCTCACGTGACGCATGTATGTGTGTGCGTGCATGTTGATGCCTGCTCGGTGGTTTGTCTCATTTAAAATAATAATACGATAAACAATTTCAATCATTTCTCAATTAAACCTTCTGGATGCAGAGGAGCAGAGCTCAATCAATACATTTTCTGTACATCTCAAATATTGACGTGTTTTTAAATAATGTATTTTTGATTCATTAGGAACTGAGCTGCGAAATGGAAGATTATTATTCGACCTGTCAAGACCACAGGCATATCATCACGTGTCAGGAATGAATGAGCAGTGGCACTGGGACTAAGCTGTTCAATATAGCACACACAGCTCTTACATACATACTCTACTGCACACTGTATGTCTTTATCTCAACCCACAGTACGTCCATGGCTACTAGCCAGTGAGGAAATGGAAAAGAGCCTAGAGAAGGTCTCATTCTCCAGTGAGGCCTGCGTCACGGTGCTGCCCCTGGGGTCGGTCTCTCCATTCGTTTCAGAACAGGCTCGCCTGACCCACATGTAGTGGTGTTTCTTCTACTGGAGGGCACTGGCAGCAGGTGTTCCTCTCATCTTCTCTTTGTCTTCTTCTCTTCTTCACCTCACTTTGATCTAAGACATGGACGGGCAACTGGTGGCCTTTTGTGGGCCTTTGTATTCTTTTACGGTACTCATTCAATCTGAACTTACTGTTGAGAGTTTAAATAGTAGAATAGACAAGGTGCAATTTCGAAATTTGGTAGTGCATCAGCAGTCACTCAATTAGGCCATGTCAGCAAGTTTTGGGGGGATTGGTAGATTAGTCTAGTGGCCAGCTATCTGAAATTGCAGTAAGCATGGTCGAATTACCGACCGGGGTGGGGCCCGTTGATCATCAAATCAAATGTTATTTGTCACATGCGCCGAATACAACAGGTGTAGACCTTACAGCGAAATGCTTACTTACAAGCCCTTAATTAACCAACAATGCAGTTTTAAGAAAAATATGTGTTAAATAAAAAATAAAAGTAACACATAATTAAAGAGCAACAGTAAAATAACAGTAGCGAGGCTGTATACAAGGGGTACCGGTACAGAGTCAATGTGCGTGGGCACTGGTTAGTCAACGTAATTGAGGTAATATGTACATGTAGGTAGAGTTAAAGTGGCTATGCATAGATAATAAACAGAGAGTAGCAGCAGCGTAAAAGAGGGGGGGAGCAATGCAAATAGTCTGGGTAGCCATTTGATTAGCTGTTCAGGAGTCTTATGGTTTATGGCTTATGGAGGTAGAAGCTGTTAAGAGACTTGGCACTCCGGTAGCGCTTGCAGTCTATGACTAGGGTGACTGGAGTCTTTGACAATGTTTATTGCCTTCCTCTGACACCGCCTGGTATAGAGGTCCTGGTTGGCAGGAAGCTTGGCCCCAGTGATGTACTGAGCTGTACGCACTACCCTCTGTAGTGCCTTGTGGTCGGAGGCTGAGCAATTGCCATACCAGGCAGTGATGCAACCAGTCAGGATGCTCTCGATGGTGCAGCTGTAGAACGTTTTGAGGATCTGAGGACCCATGCCAAATCTTTTAAGTCTCCTGAGGGGGAATAGTCTTTGTCGTGCCCTCTTCACGACTGTCTTGGTGTGTTTGGACCATGATTGTTTGTTGGTGAGGTGGACACCAAGGAGCTCTCAACTTGCTCCACCCCAGCCCCGTCGGTGAGAATGGGGGTGTGATCGGTACTCCTTTTCCTGTAGTACACAATCATCTCCTTTGTCTTGATCACGCTGAGGGAGTGGTTGCTGTCCTGGCACCACATGACCAGGTCTCTGACCTCCTTCCTATAGGCTGTCTCATCGTTGTCGGTGATCAGGCCTACCATTGTTGTGTCATCGGCAAACTTAATGATGGTGTTGGAGTCGTGCCTGCCCATGCAGTCATAAGTGAACAGGGGGTACAGGAGGGGACTGGGCACGCACCTCTGAGGGGCCCCCGTTTTGAGGATCAGTGTGGCGGATGTGTTGTTACCTACCCTTACCACCTAGGGGCGTCCCGTCAGGAAGTCCAGGATCCAGTTGCAGAGGGAGGTGTTTAGTCCCAGGGTCCTTAGCTTAGTGATGAGCTTTGAGGGCGCTATGGTGTTCAGCACTGAGCTGTAGTCATTCTCACATAGGTGTTCCTTTTGTCCAGGTGGGAAAGAGCAATGTGGAGTGCAATAGAGATTGCATCATCTGTGGATCCGTGGATCATCTGTGGCTCTCTCTGTGTTAGCCGTCACGAACACAGAGAGGTTGTTGCCTACATACAGACTTTAAATCATTGGCCACTTTAATAAATGGATCACTAGTCACTTTAATAATGCCACTTTAATAATGTTTATATATCTTGCATTACTCATCTCATATGTATATACTGTATTTTATACCATCTATTGCACCTTGCCTATGCTGCTCGGTCATCACTCATCCATATATTTGTATGTATATATTCTTATTCCATCCCTTTACTTAGATTTGTGTGTATTAGGTAGTTGTTGTGGAATTCTTAGATTACTGTTAGATATTACTGCACTGTCGGAACTAGAAGCACAAGCATTTCACTACAGTCACAATGACATCTGCTAACCATGTGTATGTGACCAATAACATTTGATTTGATTTGTTGGGGCGGTATGCAAATTAGAGTGGGTCTATGGTTTCCGGGATAATGGTGTTGATGTGAGCCATGACCAGCCTTTAAAAGCAATTCATGGCTAAAGACGTGAGTGCTACGGTCGGTAGTCATTTAGGCAGGTTACCTTAGTGTTCTTGGGCACAGGGACAATGGTGGTCTGCTTGAAACATGTTGGTATTACAGACTCAGTCAGGGACAGGTTGAAAATGTCAGTGAAGACACTTGCCTGTTGGTCAGCCCATGCTCGGAGTACACATCCTGGTAATCCGTCTGGCCCTGCGGCCTGTTTAAAGGTCTTACTCGCATCGGCTACGGAGAGCGTGAACACACAGTCGTCCGGAACACCTGATGCTCTCATGCATGTTTCACCGTTGCTTGCCTCGAAGCAAGCATAGAAGAAATTTAGCTCGTCTGGTAGGCTCGTGTCACTGGCCAGCTCGCGGCTGTGCTACCCTTTGTAGTCTGTAATAATTTGCAAGCCCTGCCACATCCGACAAGCGTCGGAGCCGGTGTGGTACGATTCAATCTTAGTCCTGTATTGACGCTTTGCCTGTTTGATGCTTCATCGGAGATTATAGCAGGTTAGAGTCACGCTCCTTGAAAGCGGCAGCTCTACCCTTTAGCTCAGTGTGGATGTTGCCTGTTATCCATGGCTTCTGGTTGGGGTATGTACGTACGGTCACTGTGGGGATGACGTCATCAATGCACTTATTGATGAAGCCAGTGACTGATGTGATGTACTCCTCAATGCCATCGAAAGAATCCCGGAACATATTCCATTCTGTGCTAGAAAAACAGTCCTGTAGCTTAGCATCTGCTTCATCTGACCACTTTTTATTGACCGAGTCACTGGTGCTTCCTGCTTTAGTTTTTGCTTGTAAGCAGGAATCAGGAGGATAGAATTATGATCAGATTTGCCAAATGGTGGGTGCTTTGTACGCATCTCTGTGTGTGGAGTAAATGTGGTCTAGAGTTTTTTTTTCCCTCTGGTTGCACATTTAACATGCGGGTAGAAATGAGGTAAAACGGATTTAAGTTTCCCTGCATTAAAGTCCCCGGCCACTAGGAGCGCCGCCTCTGGATGAGCGTTTTCTTGTTTGCTTATGGCCTTATACAGCTCATTGAGTGCGGTCTTAGTGCCAGCATCGGTTTGTGGTGGTAAATAGACAGCTACAAAGAATATAGATTAAAACTCTCTTGGGAAATAGTGTGGTCGACAGCTTATCAGGAGATACTCTACCTCAGGCGAGCAAAACCTCGAGACTTCATTCGATTTCGTGCAACAGCTGTTGTTTGCAAATATACATAGAGTGTCACCCCTTGTCTTACCAAATGCCGATACAGCGTAAAACCCGCCAGCTGTATGTAATTCATGTCGTCGGTCAGACACGACTCGGTGAAACATGACAGTTTTTAATGTCCCGTTGGTAGGATTATACGTGATCGTAGTTTGTCTATTTTATTATCCAATGATTGTACATTGGCTAATAGGACCGATGGTAAAGCCAGATTACCCACTCGCCGTCGGATTCTTACAAGGCACCCGACCTTCGTCCCCGATATCTCTGTCTCTTTCTCCTGCGAATGACGGGGATGAGGGCCTTATCGGGTGTCTGAAGTAAATCCTTCGCGTCCGACTCGTTAAAGAAAAAATCTTGGTCCAGTACGAGGTGAGTAATCGCTGTCCAGATATCTAGACGCTCTTTTCGGTCATAAGAGACAGTGGCAGAAACATTATGTACAAAATAAGTTACAAATAACGCAAAAAAAATATACACACAATAGCACAATTGGTTAGGGGACCGTAAAACGGCAGCCATCTCCTCCGGCATCATTATAAAGTAGATTTAGTTATCATATTAAAAACTGCAAACATTTGTCTCCACCGTATGGCAAAATGTGTAGAATTGCAGGACATTTGCTCTAAAACTTCACATTGTTTCTCCCTTCCCCATGACAAAATGAGTAAAATTGCATGAAATGAGTTATAAAATTGCTAAATCTTCCCTCTGCTCCATAGCAAAATGTGTAGAATTGCAGCAAACTTACTTTAAAATGGCAACATGTTCTCTACGCCCCATGGCGTAATGTAATGTGCAAAATTGCAGGGTGTATGGATGTGGGTATGCAGACCCACGAGCCACTGCAGCCCCTCATGATGAGTTCCAATTTTTTATGGCCACCATCCCCATCAAAGTTGCCCATCCCTGATCTAAGACAAAACCACGACCCAGAATGAGGTTAGATCATTGAAAGTACTCACGTGAAACTGCAAATCATTCAACCACCACTACAGCTCATATTGGAAAAATGTACAACCTGAATGCAATTTTCTTATTGCTCACCATATTTGTTGTGTGATATACTCTCGTGTACAAGTATAATGCAAGTCATTTCACACTGGAATTTTTTTTTTTAACCCATCAACCCACCCAATTTTCCAACCCATCCAGGGTTACAAAACTAGAATATAGGCAAGACCATCATGCCCTTCCTAAGAGAGGTCATCGTCACCCCTGCCCACTGTGACTTAATGGGTGAGCCCGGTGTGCCATGTGAGCTGTGGTTGTCACTGTTTCATCACATGCAGTACTGGCAACAACTTATCAGGTTCCAGGAGAGCAGGTGTGCTGCCATCCAAAAGCTGCTCTGCCTGTGAGACTGGTTGCCAGATCATTCCCCTCATCTCCTCTCTTATCTCATGTAGAGGCCCACAGGCGCCAGGACGACAGGGGGCACAGACCTGCCAACCTCCGGTGCCCTGGAGGTGGAATAATCACTCATACCTGAGATATGACTTGTCAACCTTCTGATCAAGCTAATTGAAACCGTAGAAAATATTTGGATGATATGATAACCAGGTTATGTTTGGTCAACAGTGGATAAACTGAGATTAGCTTGTTGTTATAAATGTGAAGCTGATTGTACGTATGTGACTCATTAAGTGATTCATAGCTTGACATTGGTATTCAGTGTGATTCATAGTGAACTCCCATACGTTTACATAAATTATTAATCTCAGGTTATATGAATAGATTTCTATGAAAGATTATATTCTTCTCAGTTCCACCTTACAGGGAAGTGGGAGATCAAGTTAAAATAATATGGCAGATGTTCTGATTAGTTACAGAAACCCCCCAAATGCAAAGTGTTAACTCCCTGGGCAGGGCAAGGCATACTACTGCAGCGTACTGCAACCCGATAGTCTTGTGTTTACAGTTCTGCTGGCATGTTTAGACATAGTGGCACCTCAACCACTCTGCAGTACTGGCAGGTTTACACAATCTAATGCACAATCTAATTGTCACGCCCTGACCTTAGAGATCCGTATTATTCTCTATGTTTGGTTAGGTCAGGGTGTGACTCGGGTGGGAAAGTCTATGTTTTCTATTTCTTTGTTTTTGGCCGAGTGTGGTTCCCAATCAGAGGCAGCTGTCTATCGTTGTCTCTCGTTGTCTCTGATTGGGGATCATATATAAGTTGTCATTTTGGGTTTTGTGGGATCTTGTTTTCTGTTTAGTGTCTGTGCCTGACAGAACTGTTCGCTTTTGTTTTTTTGTCTTTGTTATTTTGTTTTGGTGTCTTCAATAAAAAGATGATGTATGCCTACCACGCTGCGCCTTGGTCCACTCTTCCTTCTACCACCAACGAGAGCAGTTACACTAATCAATGACAGCTCAACTCACGACCTCTCAAGTGGTACTGCAGGTGTGGTGCAAGTTCTGTGCGGTAGTGTTCAAACAGGACATTATCAGCACAATCAAATCACACAAGTGCATTCGAAAATTCTGTGAGATTTGTGTAATTATAGGCGGTGTCTGTTTTAGTGTTCATACTCCGCTGTGAACTTGAAAACTGACAGTGTGGCATAACTTACGGGAATAATGTTTGCTATGACATGTTGTTTCTACTGAGAGAATAATAGGTTGTGTTAGGGAATGAGCTGTCACAGTCATGTACTTGGCAAGAAAATAGGCATCTAAATTTGGCATGAGTGGTACTGAGGAACAATCTCAGTAAAGATAGCAAGGTCTGCTGGGAACAAAAAAAATATATACAAGATTCTGAAAGTGATGGAACACTCTCTAACACCTTATCTCTTTAATAATGTCTCCCCCTTCTCCCTCTCTCTCAATTTCCTCTCCCTTTCCCTCAGTCTCTTACTAATACTTTTGTTTGTCTCCATTTTTCCCTCAGCTGGGACCACATATATCTTTGGGAGAGGAGGGGCCCTCATCACGTACACCTGGGCCCCCAACGAGCGGCCGAGCACCAGAGCAGACCGGCTAGCTGTGGGCTTCAGTACTCAGCAGAAAGACGCCATCTTGGTCCGAGTGGAGAGCACCAGCGGACTGGGAGACTACCTGCAGCTACACATAGTGAGAACGGGATGGGGGGGAGGGGGGCTAAGAGCACTGTCTGTAGTACTGTGCGGTTAGGGTAGAGGATGAGGGTCCCCTTTTTTATGAAGAGGATGGGCAACCGGCGACCCGCAGGCCGCATCAATTTCCAAAAACGGAATAATGTTTTTTAAAAGTTTTTTTTAATGTGTGAACTCAGTCGGGGTCTCAACTGACTGTTGAGATTTAGAATAGTAGAATGCACAGATGCGATTTCGAAATGTGTTTGTGCATCAACAGTTTTTCTCTTGTTATATCAGTCATTGACAGTCAATCAATTAGCCCATGTCAGCTAACATTTTTTTTTACCCCCATTGATTTTGTTAGTGACTCTCACTCAGATATCATATATTAAAACATTTATATCCACCCTATGGCAAAATGTGCAGAATTGCAGGAAATGTGTTTTAAAACTGCAACATTTTCTCTGCGCCCCATGGGAAAATGTGTAGAATTGCAGAAAATGAACTCTAAAACGTAAATTTCTTCTCTCCACTCAAATTTCACTTAGTGCCCCCAAAAGGTTAGGGCGGCTCTGACTGTGTGGGGTATAGATGTGGGGACACAGAGCAGCGAGCCAATGTGTCCCCTCATGAGTTCTGATTTTGTGTGACTCTCATCTCCATCAAAGTGTCCCATCCATAGTTTTGAACCAAGGCTTGGAATGAGCTGATATCCTGAGGTTCACTGTGTGGAAACAGAATCCTGAAAATGCTCCTTGCTGGAGATTCGGAGGACTAATTAAGGTACTTAGAAAGACTGTTAATTGATCAAATGTGTGTCAATTTCCATAGAAAAAGACATATGGCACCTATTTCTCATGATATCTATGATTTGTGCCAGAAAAGTATTTACCATCATGCATCTGGATTGGCAGGGGAGAAATAACACCGGTGTTTGCTCATTAAAACAGCAGAGGGCAGAGATTGTAACGGCAGTACGTCACGCTGTGAAATGCTCTGGCTCATTAAACTATTTCGTCTAAATGAATTATTAATTCCATTTGAACCATTTGACTTTCACAGTGCACGTTTGCAATGTCACCCTATCTGTTCAACACTAGGATACCAGAAGCTTGGCAAAACAATAGCGGAGTGTGTGCAATTTTCTAAAGAAGCCTTTAAGTCAGGTGTAATATGTCCCTGTTTGAGTCCGAGCCAAAACATAGCTGACCCAGATGGTGGTAAAGGGTAAGAGTAGCTTGTTCCCCAGGGGTACTGCGTGTTTGTTTCTACAACACTGCTGTTTACAATTATACTGTTGATTTTCGAGTCAACGCCAGCATTGTCACTGTAGACTATGAACAGTGTGTGTTAAGGACTCTGCAGTGGATTAATGAAATTCAGACTATTTGAAACAGCATTTGTATAGATCCTTTTTTGGCTTATTGCTTATTGCCTTGTATTGTTTATTTGTTACCTATAAAGAGCCAGAGATGGTATGAGCTTGAGAGAGATCGTAAAACTCCCTTATAGATTACATTCCCAGGTTATTCAACAAAACGTCATAGCTTCATTCTGAGGAAGAAGGGAATCATGTCAATTCATGATTAGTGCTCGATCAAAGCTGTGTCTAATATAGCATGATGGCCTCCATAGCAATTTAGCCTCTCGTCATTGTTGTCCCTCATGGAAAGGGTTTCTGCCGTAACTAAATAACCAACAACAACATCTAATCCAATTGGTCATGGATGTGATAGCGTTCAGGAGGTGCAGGAGCAGCACTGTGTTGAGCTATAAGCTATTGGCTTCAAGTTATCCCCCTCTCAGAGAGAGAGAGCACTGGATGATAGGATGAATGCAAGTACAGAATATATGATATGCAGCATGTCTCGTCTTTCCTCCTGTACTTAACTTGCTGCAGTTTAGGCGCCACAGGCGGGTTTCCCCATTGTAAGCCATTAGTCACACAGCCACAGAGTCTAGGGTTGGATCCACAAGGGTCTGCAGGCAGGAGCTGCTGACTGATGGAGGGCTGTGTGTGTGTGTGTGTGTGTGTGTGTGTGTGTGTGTGTGTGTGTGTGTGTGTGTGTGTGTGTGTGTGTGTGTGTGTGTGTGTGTGTGTGTGTGTGTGTGTGTGTGTGTGTGTGTGTGTGTGTGTGTGTGTGTGTGTGTGGCGGGTGTGTGTGTGTGTGGCGGGTGTGTGTGTGTGTAGCGGGTGTGTGTGCCAGTGGTGCTGTCTGAGTGGAGGCCTCATCTGAGTTTGTGTGTGAGGAGTGTATTGATTATTCCCAGCGAAGGGTTGGGTGATTCATTTGCTGACATACAGTAGGCTGTGGTTAGTCACAGAGCAAAGAGTTGCCACCTGGTATCCCCTTGGCTGATGAAGCAGCAGTCGGGCTCAGAGCCCTCTCTGTCAGGATGAGCATGATGAATGAAAGGAGTACGATGGCCATTTGGGTGTGATTGGAACTTCCTACTGAAAAGCTGCATATTACACTTTCCAAGTTACAGTATTTCCTTCATAACATTTTTCACAAAATAACAAACAAAATGACATAGGTGTTCTATAGATCACCTCTGACCATTCCCCACATTCTATGTTAGTGTCAAGGCTCAGGAGATACCCAGATGCAGACAGTTTCAAAGTAACAAAAGTTTATTACTCGAACAGGCGGGCAGGCAAATGACAGGTCATGGGCAGGCAGAGGTCAGTAATCCAGGGTGGCATGGCAAGGTGCGGAACGACAGGCAGGCTCAGGGTCAGGGCAGGCAGAATGGTCAAAACCGGGAAAGCTAGAAATCAGGAACTAGAGACAGACAGGAGCACGGGAAAAGAACACTGGTATGCTTGACGAAACAAAACTAACTGGCAACAGAGAACACGGGTATAATTACACTGGGGATAATGGCAAAGATGGGCGACATGTGGAGGGGGTGGAGACGAGCACAAAGACAGGTGAACCAGATCAGGGTGTGACAGTTAGACATATTGTTCCAGTATTCACTTTTGAAAGTGTTAGAGTTTCGGGCTGGAAAATTATCTTGGAAACAAAGGACATTCCTTTGCTGAATATTGGATAGGGAGACCTGAATCTTCTCCCCTTGATTTATGACAGGCCATGAGTTTTTAATCCCGTCTAGTTCTTTCCTCCCCCCCTCTGCGCGTGCGAGAGGGTCTGAGTGAAGTTATTCATTGCAAACCTGATCCGACCTATTTGGATTCTCGTGGACAGTCCCTCTCTGGTGGATTCAATCTTGGAAGGATTCTGTAACTCATCCACAAGAATGACCACGGGATGTCCTGGTTTGTGAATCATCGTGACAGTCTCTCTCTGGTGGTTTAACCTGGTAAGATTTCACAAGCTGCAGACCCCAACAAGAATGGCCATGGGATGTCCTGGTTGTCGATCGTCGTTCCAGATCCGTCGTCCGGTTGTCCAGGCTGGTGGATCTAGGAAGTAACTTAGACAGACATTAATAACGCACAACACTCATGCAATACATCATTACATTTCTTCCCCAAATGAGCGGCGTTGTTGCCCTAAGTGATGGTTGTATGGGAACTTGTTTGTGGCGGTATCACTTCTTAAGTGTCAAAGAAAAGAATAAAAGCACAAACAAAAAAATATACAAAATATAGTTACCACACCTTAATCATCTAATTGGACTCTATTCTATATACTTCTACGGTGTTGGCAAATTACTCTATCATGCCATTTTGTCAAATGTCATATCTAGGGCGATCCTACATAGCAGTGTGTTGTTTAGGGAACTATCCTAAGTTGCTAACTACATGATAAGGCTACAGCTGTAATGCACTAGCTTCGGAAAGTCTACAGGGGTGACCTATGGACCTCTGGTGCGAAACGGATGACTAATGTAGCTGTAGAGCCAAAGGGCTTCAGGGTTTATTTTCAACTTTACCAAGGCTGGTATTTTGCTTGGACTCTTAAGTGATCCTAGTATAAATCCTCATTAAATGTTCCGTTGTGCATGTGCGTTTATGCTCGCACAAACACACATGGCCAGCGCAAGAAAACCAAGTACACCGGTAGGCTGCAACCTGGGCAGATTGAGTCTGACGTCATCAGATCATTTCCATGTCAATGTCCTTGTGTCAGTAGGAATCGGTGCCGACCTCAAGCCATATGCCAAGGGGCCCTGTAGTGGTTTTACTACAAGTCAATGTGTCTTACACCATTGTAGTGGCGATAGGTATGACTTTCATAGCCATGTTATCCACGGAGGAGCTAACCTCACGACGGAAGTACTCTACTAGCACTGAACCAGTCGTATGCGGTGTGATCATGGTTCATGACTTCTAATAACTTTCCTCCTGAATGGAGGGTTCTTTTTTATTAGTGGCATGTGTGTTAACCATCAGAAGACTGTTTTGGAGATTCCCTTTTACGTGTTGCAATCTGAGTGACTACTAACTCATCTGTCGCTGTTATCAAGGGCAATTCGACTTGTTAGGTCTCTAACCTTCTTACTGACTGAGGCTGGACTGACTGTTGATGGCATTGGTACTGGTACCCAAAGGGGACCAGCTATCCTACCGATTTATTCCGTAATGTTATCCTACCGGAACACATGATTAGAGAATTTTACTAGTTGCATTGTAGTTGAGACTACGCATGGCAAGGAATGATTTATTTTTTTGGGGGGTGGAAAGTCCACTGGACTTCTTTTACGACCAGTGTGGGACACCTCAGTGATATCTCAAGATGTATTCAAAGGTTATCCCCGTCGAGGGGCTCGTCCGCCCATCACTGTTCTCGTGGGGAAGTTTACAACTTGATTTGTTTCCTGATCGGGCGGCCTCGTGCGCCCCCCCCCCCCCCCGCTTTCTGTTGCTCACTCACAGAGACTGCTGGCTGAAAATCATGAAGATAATAGTCTATCAGGTTTGCTGATTGAATGTGACGAGATATCGTAATATCTGCTTGAGCGGTATCGAAACGTCTTTTTCCCAAGGGATCCTGTCAACAGATACTCCTCATGGATGACTGTGTTGCAGCCAGCGTTAGGAGAAGACAGTGTGGTCAGTGGAGAATGGCATGGTTACTTGTGACCACAATTGGTTGTTTTTCCAATCCATCAGTGTGTCCTGAGTAGCAGGTGTTCAGTTTCGAGGCTGGTATTTTATTTGATTTATTTCACCTTTATTTAACCAGGTAGGCCAGTTGAAAACAAGTTCTCATTTACAACTGCGACCTGGCCAAGATAAAGCGAAGCAGTGCGACAAAAACAACGACACAGAGTTACACATGGGACAAAGAAACGTACAGTCAATAACACAATAGAAAAACCGGTGTACAGTGTGTGCAAATGACGTAAGGAGGTAAGGCAATAAATAGGCCAATAGTGGCGAAGTAATTACAATTCAGCAACAGACAATTGCGAAACATACAATTTAGCAACATGCACAGGATGAACAAGCCATATGATTTGGAAGTGTTGTTCCAGCACGAGTTGCGTTGGGAGAGGCGAGGTAGTCTGAGTGAAACCTCGAAGTTGAGTGTCGCATCGTTCCGTTTTTAACCAACGTTTAGCTGGGAACACAGCTCTTTTGAGATCATTGAACAATGTTTGAGAGACGAGCGATTATTGTAGAGCCTGAATCAATTAGCGCATCACAGTTTATTAAGCAGTCTTCCAGGACTGTTTCCAGGTAGCGACTTTCAGAGTTGCGTTTTGCGCTCATATTCCCCACAAAGTGTAGTGATTGTTCGCAACGGCGTGACGTGTCATTCGTGTTCATGGTGAAAACACATCGACTTATCAGAGTTTGAGTGTAATTGGCTACTGTGATGTGGTTTACCTTGTGCGTCACAACATTTGTATTTGGGTCTATAGTCAAAGTCCGTGGGCTTGTTTCTTGATCGATAGGGTTTAGAGTGGATAGGGTTTAGAGTGGATAGGGTTTAGAGTGGATAGGGTTTAGAGTGGATAGGGTTTAGAGTGGATAGGGTTTAGAGTGGATAGGGTTTAGAGTGGATAGGGTTTAGAGTGTATAGGGTTTAGAGTGAGAACGGGGGTAATTTGATCGTTTATGTCCTCGCTAATAGTGTTAATTTGGGCTGACTTATTCTCCTGGCAAATTCCACGCCTAGTCATGGTGACTTATCTTTTTCCTCTTTCTCAAATTTTGGGCGCTTTTGTACTTCTCTTAGCATAACTTCTAGAGAGCATCGGTTTACGTTTTGATTGTCATTGAACCCTTTGTTACCCTTGTGTGGGTTGGGTGCAGGAACGTAGCGACCAGGTTGATTGTATCGGTATTCGCTTCGCTGGTGACGTTCTTTATAGTTATTTTGACCGCGGTGGTTATTGGTATCATGGTAGATACCATTGTTGTGCTTCATCTCTCACCGCTCCTATCCCCGATGACGCACCCTCTCACTGGAGGGAGTGTTATTTTGGAGGGCATCTGTCGCTTGTGGCATTGGGATCTAACATTCTCAGCCATTCTGCATAGTTTGGGTTTGCGTCGCTGCTGAGGTCAGCGATCAATCTGTCCGTGGGTTCACGGAGCAGGGGAATGGGGGGGCACCCCCTCTGATAGCTTGCTATCTGGGAATTAAAACTTTAATTAACCTGAAAGCGTCGCTGTATCTAGGTTAAGATTGACTAGTTTAAAATGCCTCATTGGTTGGAACAAATTAATTTGGTCCTTATCCGAATTAGCAACCTGGTAAAAAGGTTTGTTTGGCAATTTAACTTCCTTGATAAATCGAATGAGACAACGATATCCAATCAGTAGAGATTGGTTGGATAGTGTAAAGTTTAACCAGTGGTTATAGATGTGAGAAGACATTTTGCCCTCACATTGGATTGCTGCAGATTCTGAAAAATTGCTGCTGATTCTTCACCACAAGGGGTCCCTTACCCCTGAAAGCTGAAATCACCCGGGATTCCAGCAAAGGCGGGACTTCCGTCAACCAATGCGTGGGATTTTCCGCTGTAAACAAAGGAGAATGACTTTTCTCTGTTTGGTAGCTTAGCTTCTAATGCAAATCTAGCCGTTACTAAGCGCGAGAGACAGAGAGACAATAAACAAACAAATATATCTTCTCAAATTTAATCGGCTGACCTGTATGTCTTAGCTCTGGAAATTAATAATTCACCCTACACGATCTGACCCTTTGTCAGGTATACAACACCGGAGTCAATCTCTCCCTGCTAACTGGGTTGCATGTGCAGGAATGTGCAGGAAGCACACACCACTCAATGACAATCCTGCCTACTGCTCTTTTGGGTATAATGTAAATTGCTACACAGTTCCTGTAGACTGAATTCAACAGTAGGGCCTAATTTTGTCTTAGATGCCTCACATGGGGCACCAATATGTCATGACTTGACTTTAACATCAATCTGAAGACTGTTATTTATCTAATTACCTAACTATGTTTAATTGTTGACCGATTAAATGAATCATGTAACAATTAACCATTAGCATCTGGGGCACCACGAGAGCGGTTCTTTAAAGAGTTACCATCTCCTGAATTAAACTCTAAAATGTCTTTACCTATCACATCTATAAACAGTCAACTTATTAATCGTAACCTCGTATCATATCATCAGTCTGAACAGTCGTAACCTCCTTTTATCTTAAAAAAAAACAGAGCCTTACTTATTATTCAGTACTACACAAATGAGTTAAATGTTTTATTTACTAGCTAATTAAATAATAAACCTATACACTTAACACGTGAAAAACAGGTCCCTAGCAGAATGACAACAACGTGGCTGCTTGTTACAAAAGACATGAAGCGGGAGGGAGAGAAGGCGACGTGGACACTTAACATTGGTACTCTCAGAAACTGCTCTCACTGACACTAACCATATACTTTGCACACGAACCGCCGCCCGCTTTGAGTAAGAAATCATGAATGTATTTCCGTGAAATGCTTTTGTTCCCCGGATCTCTCTCGGGGGACAGGGCCGCCTTGGAAAGGGAGTTGGGTCCAACAAGTCTTCTACTGTTGTTCTTCTCTGTAGTCGTCCGGTATCCGGTGACTTGTCGTGTAGTCAGAACTACAGAGTTTATTTTCCTCCCATTTCCTTCTTGAAGATGCTTGTTTGAAGATAGGCTAGCCAGGCGTGTCGATGGTTCCCAGTGGGGTGATGAGAGTAGCATAATACGATGGTTTGAGCAGAGTAGTATAATGGTCCTCCTTAAATTAGCTTTTGAAGATACTTTACTTAGGTGAGCTAATCAGCCACACCAGTGATTGTCCGGGAGGTGAGTTCAAACCACTTTAAACGTGCAGCTGCAGCTTGACGCTTTTCTGGTCTGCTGTGTTAATTTCTTTACTCATCATTTACACAGTTTGTTAGAACTGGACAGTCATGACAACGTATTGCGTAGACCTGATGTACCCATAATACTGTTGCATGGAGAGAGAAAAAATACAGATTTTGTGCTATTAAAAATCCAACTCGTGTGTAATGGAGCTGTTTAGCCCTTAGGGAGCAGGGGAGTTGGGACAGAGATAAATGTTGGGATTATTGGACATAGTGACATGTGCAAACAATCCCTCTTTGCCAAGAGATTTGTGGAACAAAAAGTTAAATGTCAAGCTAAAGGATCATTTGGTTTGATCAGTTGAGGACAGACAAAAAAAGCTTGGCTTATGAGAAAGTGAAGAGCTGGAACCCTTCCTAGAGTAAATTAGCTGAACCCAACTGACTGCTAGATTATCACTCAAATGAAATTAGCCTCCCCCAGCTGTGGCCCATTATGGTACTTAGTTAGCATGCAGTGCTAAAGGCTAGTGATTTGGGATTGTTGGAAGGTTATGTCCATTTGCTGTTGTAGCCATCGAATTGACATATTTTTATCTTTATTATTTAGTTTAGCAGCTTGTTGTAAAGGTGTTGCTTAACTTAATTATACAACAGGGTTGTTTGGCACATGAGAGATGGCGAGCCCTGGAGTTGGGGCATTAAGTGTCATACAAGTTGATCCACCATGTTGCACTTATCTTGGCCAGCTGCCCACCTTCCCCACGCCCAGTGGTGTAAAGTAACTAGTACTACTTAAGTAGTTTTCTGAGGTATCTCTACTTTACTACCTTTATTTTTTTGACAGATTTTACTTTTGCTCCACTACATTCTTAAAGAAAATATATAATTTTTTCCTCCATACATTTACTGGGTGACTTTTGCTTGAGTCATTTTCTATTAAGGTATCTTTACTTTTACTAAAGTATGACAGCTAACTACTTTATCCACCACGGCCCACGCCTCAATGAGCCTGGCCTCTCTACAGCAGCCAGCACTCTCTGCGCTCACTCTCTCTCAAAGTCATCTGCCCTGTCCATGGTGCTGAATGGGTGACAATGGCTGAGTCGCGTCAGCACTGTCCATGGTACTGAATGGGCCACACTGGCAGAGTTGCGTTAGCACTGTCCATGGGGCTGAATGGGCTACACTGGCTGAGTCGTGTTAGCCCTGTCCATGGTGCTGAATGGGCTACACTGGATGAGACGTGTTAGCACTATCTATGGTGCTGAATGGACGAGTTCCTGTCCGAATAGATCCCGACATTGTAAGATCTGGCAGAAGTCTGCAATGTAGTCGGGCAGGAACTCAACCATAGACTGGCTGAGCCCTATGAGTGCTGTCCTTGGGGCTGAAAGTAACACTATTGTTGTTACAGAATCTTAGCTGTGTATCTCTTGGCTGTAGGGGCAGAAGGTAGCCTAGCGGTTAGAGCATTGGGCCAACCGAAAGGTCACTGGCTCGAATTCCTGAGCCTCAAGGTGAAAAGTCTGTCGACATGCCCTCGAGCAAGGCACTTAAGCATAATTTGCTCCAGGGGCATTGTACTACTATAGCTGACCCAATAGTAGTACAGAGCATACACCGGATAGGTGCAGTGAACATACACCGGATGGCTGTATGAAATGGTGCAGTGAAATGCACCGGATAGGTGCATTTCACTGCACCTATCCTGTGTGTGTTAGAATAAACATGTTTGTTTTGTTTTGTATGTGGTCAACAAAATTTCCCTGATAAGAGGATTAGTAGAAATTCATATAGCCCTCATGGCCCAGTGCGAGTTCCAACCATTCAATAGCTTGTTAGTGAGGCAGATTGGTGAATGCAGGGTGCTGCTCCAACACTGAGCCTCCTGCCCACATCCGAGTATTTGTGCTACTGTGTCTGTGACTGGTGAGCAGCTGCCAAAGGCAGTGTTCCTCCTATGGGAAATCAGCTTTTTAGCAGTGTGTTGCCCTGGGACAGATGTGACATGATTAAAAGCAGAGGGAGGATCTATGACAAGGCGGTGCGAGGTGTAATAATTGACAACCACACCTGTTCCTGAAAGAGGGGACTCCAGCCATGAGGGAAGGCTTACTCTTTGAATCTATTACAAGTTGTGGGATGTTCAAATGATTGAATGTTTAGAGGGTAGTGCGTACGGCCCAGTACATCACTGGGGCCAAGCTTCCTGCCATCCAGGACCTCTATACCAGGCGGTGTCAGAGGAAGACCCTAAAAATGGTCAAAGACTCTAGCCACCCTAGTCATAGACTGTTCTCTCTGCTACTGCACAGCAAGTGTTACCAGAGCGCCAAGTCTAGGCCCAAAAGACTTCTTAACAGCTTCTACCCCCAAGCCATAAGACTGAACAGCTAATCAAATGGCTACCCAGACTATTTGCATTGCCCCCCCCCCCCCCCCCCTTTTTACACTGCTGCTACTCTCTGTTTATTATCTATGCATAGTCACTTTAACTCTACCTACATGTATATATTACCTCAATTTCTTCAACTAACCGGTGCCCCTCCGCACGTTGACTCTGTACCGGTACACCCTATACACCCTCGTTATTGTTATTTTACTACTGCTCTTTAATTATTTGTTCATTTTATTTAGAATTTTTTACTTATCTATTCTTTACTTAGAACTGCATTGTTGGTTAAGGGCTTGTTAGTAAGCATTTCACTGTAAGATTCTATTCAGCGTATGTGACAAATAACATGTGATTTGATTTGAATGTGTTATCCAAGTGTGACCAAGATTTGAGTTGCATGGATCTCCACCATTTAAATGTCTTAACTCTCATTAACGTTTTTCTTCCTTAAATCTTTTTTTTCTTTCTCCCATTATAGTCTTTTTAGCCTCTACAATTGGTCGAAACTAGCCTGATTATATTGCTAAGATCCACGTTGCAGTAGAAGCTATAAATATCTCCTTAAGACACACAGCACACCAAAATAGAGGCATTACCTGATGTTGAAATTGGACTTTTAGCTTTTTCATCTCCTGATGCCTCTGGAGGGAGGGTGACTTGCCACCCATCACTTTCCATTTTAAACCGCACGACTGAATGGCTCTGTCTTTCTTTACCCACTTCATAGGATGATGTGTTAGTTGTTTCTGGTTTGTGGTGGTTTCTAGAAGAGATGAAGACCTGCACACTGTCGGAAATTAGGACAAATCTAGGCCTCCCGAGTGGCGCAGTGGTCTAAGGCACTGTTGCAGTGCTAGATGTGCCACGAGAAATGCGTTCGAGTCCAGGCTCTGTCGCAGCCGGCCGTGACCAGGAGACCCATGGGGCGGTGCACAATTGGCCCAGCGTTGTCCGGGTTAGGGAGGATTTGGTCGGCAGGGATGTCCTTGTCCCTTTGCGCACTAGCGACTCCTGTGGCAGGCCGGGCGCAGTGCATGCTGACACGGTCGCCAGGTGCACAGTGTTTCCTCTGACTTAACCCGGGCGGCTGGCATTGTGTCAAGAAGCAGTGCGGCTTATTTTGGGTTATGTTTCGGAGGATGCACGGCTCTCGACCTTCTCCTCTCCCGAGTCTGTACGGGAGTTGCAGCGATGAGACAAGACTGTAACTACCAATTAGATAACACAAAATTGTGGGGGGAAATATATTTTTAAAAAATATATAAAAGGAAATGAGGAAAAATCTCAAATGTAGGCTTAAATACAAAAAGTGAGATGATTTTTGTTGGGACATCATGATGCCCAAATCATGCGTTGTGCAGAAAAGTGCATAAATAGGGTGGTGCTTTCTGCCATGTTAAACAAGATATACTGAAAAGATACAAATACACGTGGTTGCTGTTTATTTCTGCTCTTTTGTAGTGGACATGGTACAGTATGTCTTTGTTTACGTTAGCTGGCTTTAAAGTGCACCCTGCATGCTCTCATGTCGTCAGAGATAATGAAAACAAGATAGAATTTGAAAATCGATTCCTTTACACGTGGAAGGTGGAAATAGCCACGCCCTCACCATGTGCAGCGATTCCTTCTATCACATATCAATATCACCGATCTCAGATATCTCAGTATTTTTATTTACATGGGCATCTATTTCCTGGTTCACAGTGCACAGATGCAGTCCCTTTTAGAGTGGGGGATAGAGAGGGATGAGGAGAAAAGGGAGAGAAAAAATGACTTTACTGTTCCCTAGGAACGGAAACCCTGTTCCCTGCAGTCCCATCACAGCAGCCCTGATGTCACGTGTGGTTCTGAGGAGCAGGTTGTAATAGGACAGGGCCTTGGGGTGACCTGGCAGAAAGGCACTATATGGGGTGGCATCCGACTGTCACATGGATCTTTGTCTCACAGCGGGATCTCAGCAGGGATCTTGTAACCGAGTCACGATTCATTCATTGGTCTCCATCTCCCATATTCATTGGAAAGAATAACAACATCTGTGACCCACCGTCTCTTTTCAGTCTTATGTTCCGACATTTGAAACAGTGTTTTGTACGTTGGATAAAAGTATAGACTCAGAGCTTCAAAATGGCATATCATACACTGTGGTTGCAGGAAACATGGGGAAGTAACGCCGTTTTAAAAGTTGATGAACGTATAATCCCATTTAGGAGAAAAAGGAACGCTAACATTGTGCCATTTTCACACTTACTCTACATTAATCCTTGGGAAACATATTTGGAAAATGAATACTTTCACCAAATTGCCAAAATGGATTCTCTGAACATTTATCTAAGAAAGTTACCCCATTAGGCAAACCATTTACAGTATTACATTGCCTGTTGTTGTATAATAAAGATAACCTTTCGCATTGAACAGTTACGGTGCTGTTCTTTATTTACCCCTTCACACCCTCTAGAGCCTTAGACCCACCCATCTCTTAAAGGATTCACATTGGAACACGTGAATGTGGCCATGTGATAAAGCAGTGAGGTAGAGCTTTAAAAAAAAATGAAGAAAAGATTTCAATAATAAAATACTTCGTTAACTTAAGTGCTAAAGGTAGTAGCCTACAATTAGAAACAAACAAAAACGCATAAAGGCTTAAGTAAAAACAATATCTAGACCCTATATCATAAGATCCTTTGAGTAACTTTGGTTCAGGTCATTCAGGTCATGTTCAGGTCATGTGCCTGAAAGCGTAGTTCTGTCCTACTCTTCGGAGCAAGACATGTCATGTCCATAGCCTTTTCATTGCAAAAGTCCTGATCTTCTCAAAAATATATGTTTGCTTTGTCCAGTCCGGGGGATGCTTTCACATCTCTGGAAGGAAGTCAACATTGCACAGCAGCTGACCTGGATCCATCTGAGTGAAAGCTCCTTGGCCACAACAACACCAGGCTCCAGACAATTCAAGCTGTAAAGGCGGAAAGCAGACTAAAATAGACAAGACATTAAAACCTCACATACCAGCAATAACATTAATTGACCCCCAAGTCCAGGCAATAAGTACAAAGATAAAATACCTGAAGTGTTGCTTGTTCACCCTCGATCATCTCCTTGTACTGGTGACGGAGAGCAGGTTCATGCTGAAAGGAAAATTCCAGAAAAATATGTTAAAACATGAATTAATTAATGTCCTATAGTTTGTTATTGCCTGTTGACTGCTACAGCTGTACTACAATGCACTGTACACACTTAACCTGCTTCCAGCCCAACAATGGCAATGCAGGCACAAGATAACTAGCTAGATTTAGCAAGCATTTCACTTCGTAATTACCAGCTGGCTAGATGTAAATGGTTTTAATCTAGCTAGCCAGCTAGTTGGACATGCAAAAAAACAACCTTAAAATCTATACTCCAATAGCTAGCTAGCTTTTTAGCTATCATATCATTGTAGCTAGCTAGCTAGCCAACTTAGCATGTGTCCCTATAACGTAACATGAGGGTTTGATTAGCTTGCTGATCGATTAGCATTCGCACCACAGTGGCTATTTTTGGTAGCTAGCTACTTAAACATGACAAACTGGCAAACATGAAAAATATTATCGCCATGCATGCCTTAGCACATCAGCAATCAACATTAACAGCAGAATGCAACTGGCTTCGTCCCGCAACAAGCCATCTGTAAACAGTGGCACGTTGCGGGACTGAGCAAGCAAGTTTTTACCTGTGACCTGTATGCTCTCGAGGGCTGGCCCTCGCTTCATACTCATCGCCAAACCCACTAGCTCCAGGTCATCTACAAGTCTTTGCTAGGTAAAGCCCCGCCTTATCTCAACTCACTGGTCACCATAGCAGCACCCACCCGTAGCACGCGCTCCAGCAGGTATATCTCTCTGGTCACCCCCAAAGCCAATTCCTCCTTTGGCTGCCTTTCCTCCAGTTCTCTGCTGCCAATGACTGGAACGAACTGCAAAAATCACTGAAGCTGGACACATATCTCCCTCACTAGCTTTAAGCACCAACTGTCAGAGCAGCTCACAGATCACTGCACCTGTACATAGCCCCATCTGTAAATAGCCCATCCAACTACCTCATCCCCATACTGTATTCATTTATTTGTCTTTCTCCTTTGCACCCCAGTATCTCTACTTGCACATTCATCTTCTGCACATCTACCATTCCCGTGTTTAATTGCTATATTGTAATTACTTCGCCACCACGGCCTATTTATTGCCTTACCTCCCTTAACTCACCTCATTTGCACACACTGTATATAGACTTTTTCGTACTGTATTATTGACTGTATGTTTGTTTATTCCATGTGTAACTCTGTGTTGTTGTATTTGTCAAACTGCTTTGCTTTATCTTGGCCAGGTCGCAGTTGTAAATGAGAACTTGTTCTCAACTAGCCTACCTGGTTACATAAAGGTGAAATAAATAAAAATAACCACAGACAGAAGGGGTAACCCAGACACGTCACATGGGGCTATAAAGCTGAAACATCCGTTTAGAGCGTTTTCTCACCACCAAATATGGTAGTGAGAGGAAGTCCAGTCGTGGGTAGTGGGACAGGATGGAACTACAGTAGGTGAAACTGGGCCGACATTCTGCTAATTTTGTCATCGAGGAAACATCTGATCTCGATACATTTCTCCGTTCCCAAAACTAAAAACTGTTACGAACACAGTGCACTGAGTTTTATAGACTTGATGCTTTGCCACAGTTTTTTTTTT
Organism: Salvelinus alpinus; assembly: GCF_045679555.1. Lineage (NCBI taxonomy): Eukaryota > Metazoa > Chordata > Actinopteri > Salmoniformes > Salmonidae > Salvelinus > Salvelinus alpinus. The sequence goes on along the minus strand of NC_092098.1, from coordinate 8,612,762 downwards.
TTTGCGTAGTTTAGAAGGAGTGCAAGGTCGAACTAAGTTTGTCCACTTCACAGAGGAGGCATTCCCGAATGGAAATATGCAAATATATGCTTTAAAGCGCCAATAGGATCTCACTAGTTCGTGCTTGGCTTTGCCCACCTCCTTGCTTGTTCTGCCCACTATGCTTAATTTCTTCCCACTGTAAACGACACAGATTAACTATATTGGGTTAGTTATAAATATATTTGCTATAACGGTACCTGTATGGAACTGTGTAGCCTACTAGCTATATAGCTAACAATCGCAATGAAAATTACTTTTTGATACAGTTGAGACAATAACGCATGTAGCTATTTTAGCATTCTAACTGTAGATGCTTACCGATGTATGGATTATGATGATTCATAGCAGACTGAAACTGAAAATAATCCTTCCCACGCTTCTACCACTCCAGACTGCTTTCGCCACAGAAGATAGAGCTGTGTCAATACCAGTAGCTGTGTTCAGGACACCACTGGTATTGAAAGCTGTATCTACACTTTGCATGTTATCATGAACGAAATTATTAGTAAATCCAACGGGCCTTTTCAAATATTCCATGGTAGCAAAGTGCAGGACAAGCCATTTGACAGAGAAGCCTCGAGTGACAGAATGGACTCTCTTTCTCGTGAATGTCCCAGCCCCCTCATTATCTCAACCAATCATGGCTAGGCAAGATTCTCTATTTTCTAAACAGTTGAGATTTCACATTTGATTTATATTCACAGATTACGTATGAGTTTGTTATTAAGGCACATGTAAGTTCACATGTTCAAGAAGGCATTTCTGAAACCCCCCAAAAAAGCATTTAGATTTTTTTTAAACGTTTTTTTAACGTTCCTACTGGGAAGTAGTGAAATGCGATATACGCCCAGTTTCCTGTAAAGGCTCACATTTTAGACATGCCTCCCCTTCAGGCTCACACTCACTATGATTGCTCTACTTTATCCTTTGAAACTGGCCCAAATGTTACGATCAGGACATGGGCCATCTGTGCTGTGTGTGCCATGGAGCAGAAGAGTAGCTGCAGGTAGGAACATGAAACCGCACCCAGACAGAGTGGTTGGTCGGTGGGTCTTTATGTTCCAGACGGTGGGCAGCCAGAGGCCTGGAAAATGCCCCCACAAGCGCCAATGTCGTTGTCACAACAGCAGGGTGGAAGACTAACAATGGCCTCTCCTGACAGAACCTGCCAGACCATGTTAATACCAGACACAGTGTTTGGAGAAAAAAATACCCTGCAAGGCTTGGCCTTTATTTACCAGAACAGGGAAAGATACTGCCCTAAGTTAGCTGTCAAGCAGGTGTTGTAGAGCATGTTGACTGTGTGGTGCTATTGAGTCAGCAGAGCGACTCAATATGTTTACGGACATATTCAATTACTCCCGATCCCAGCCTGCTGTCCCCACATGCTTCAAGATGGCCACCATTGTTCCTGTACCCAAAGAAGGCAAAGATAACTGAACAAAATGACTACTGCCCGGTAGCACTCACTTCTGTCATCATGAAGTGCTTTGAGAGACTAGTCAAGGATCATATCACCTCCACCTTATCGGCCACCCTAGACCCACTTCAATTTGCATACCGCCCTAACAGGTCCTGCTCACAGCTCACTGCCCTATCCCATCTGGACAAGAGGATTACCTATGTAAGAATGATGTTCATTGACTACAGCTCAGCATTCAACACCATAGTACCCTCCAAGCTCATCATCAAGCCGGAGGCCTTGGGCCTCAACCCGGCCCTGTGCAATTGGGTCCTGGACTTTCTGACAGGCCACCCCCAGGTGGTGAAGGTAGGAAACAACATCTCCACCTCAACACTGGGGCCCCACAAGGGTGCGTGCTCAGCCCCCTCCTGTACTCCCTGTTCACCCACGACTGCGTGGCCATGCACGCCTCCAACTCAATCATCAAGTTTGCAGACGACACGACAGTAGTGGGCTTGATTACCAACAACGACGAGACAGCCTACAGGGAGGAGGTGAGTGCACTTGGAATGTGGTGTCAGGAAAACACCCTCTCACTCAACGTCAACAACACAAAGGAGATGATCGTGGACTTCAGGAAACAGCAGACGGAGCACCCCCTTATCCACATTGAAGGGACAGCAGTGGAGAAAGTGGAAAGTTTTAAGTTCCTCGGCGTACACATCAACGACAAACTGAAATGGACAGCGACAGCGCCTCACGTTTCTTCAGCCTCCTGAGGCGCTATCCTGTCACCCAAAACCCTGACTAACCTTTACAGATCCACAATCGAGAGCATCCTGTCGGGCTGTATCACAGCCTGGTACAGCAACTGCTCCACCCTCAGCCGCAAGTCTCTCCAGAGGGTGGTGCGGTCTTCACAACGCAAACTACCTGACCTCCATGACACCTATAGCACCCGATGTCACAGGAAGGCTAAAAAAGATCATCAAAGACAACAACAACCCGAGCCACTGCCTGTTCACACCGCTACCATCCAGAAGGCGAGGTCAGTACAGGTGCATGAAAGCTGAAACCGAGAGACTGAAGAACAGCTTCTATCTCAAGCCCACCAGACTGTTAAACAGCAATCACTAACTCAGAGAGGCAGCTGCCTACATGGAGACCCAATCACTGGCCACTTTAACAAATGGATCACTAGCCACTTTAAATAATGCCACTTTAATAATGTTTACATATCTTACATTATTCATATATGTATATACTGTATTTTATACCATCTATTGCACCTTTCCTATGCCGCTCGGCCATCGCTCATCCATATATTTATATGTACATATTCTCATTCACCCTTTATAGATTTGTGTGTATTAGGTAGTTGTTGGGGAATTGTTAGATTACTTGTTAGATATTACTGCACTGTCGGAACCAGAAGCACAAGCATTTCGCTACACTCGCATTAACATCTGCTAACCATGTGTATGTGACCAATATCATTTGATTTGAGAGAGAACAGGCCTGAATGTGATCAGGAAGGACAAATGGACTTGCTCAGCTCCTCGTCTCTGGCCCGGCCCTAGAGCCACAGCCACTCAATGATTTATGGCTGTCCTATCCGGAGATGGGGGCTGGCTGGGGCTGACTTAGGTCCAGAGAGCCCCATGGCCGCTTTATGAATTCTACATGGCATGCCTCAAGGGCAATGAGAATTTAGCCTTGGGCGAGACTGCAAAATAGCACTGCTATGCACGGGGGAATGTCAAAGAGAAATAAGCAAAGGTGACTTTCAGGCTTTTCAATAAACCAAATATGGCAATATTGCTGGGGATGTTAAAAATTCTGCTAATCTACCCAAGTCCTGTCTGATGTCTAACGTCTCTTTTTGGTGCGTGCATACTGTACTATTCCAAGTAATCAAGGAATCATCACTGCCGTATATCCGTTATGTTTTAGCATGGTTGTTTCTCTAATGTAGAATTGAGTTCTTTGAAACAGAAGCTAGTTAATTGGTTTTAATTCATATTCATTTCCAATATGCCCATTTACCCGTTTTTCAGGTAAGAATTGCATTCCTTCGTGGAATAAGTGTACTGTAGATCCATTTAAATCCATTGCAAGACATGTTTTCTGAAAACAGAGGCCTCACAGTGGCACTTTTAACATAGTATAATGTATTTGGGCTTCTAATATGGTATATGTGGGCATCCGGTTGGGAGGATGGCTAAGTGATTCATCTCGATTCACTCATCTGAATATGAATAGCTTCATGAAAAAAAGCGAGGAGCAGTTGTGTCTGCAGCCCTGAGGCCATGAGAAACTCAAGTCACTGCAATATTCACAAAGACCACAATTTGAAGGGACCAAAGGCTTTTCTTTGCCTTGCGGCAGCCCACCGATGTGCAGGGACTGGTGGGAAGGCACTCTACCTCCAGGCCAGATTAGTCAAGATGGTTCTTTAGGCTCTTATAGGGATTTGTCAGATATTACAGTCCTACAGCACTGATGGTCCCGCTCTCTCTACTGTTACTACTGCTGATAACGACAGCCAGCAATTGCCTGGCTTCAACGTGGACTCTTAATCAGTGAGAATAAAGGACACGGAGGCTTAAAAGGGGTTCGAGCTGACACTAGTTGTCCAGATTCTGGTTTATAAAGACCAGGAGAACCATCAGAAGGACAGAGAGAAGTCTGGTGTGGACCTGCTTTGTCTGTGACTGGACCACTGCTGGCAAGACAGGAGCAGACTGGATTGAAATCACTCCCCTTATTCGAAGATCATGAGATGGCCCACTCTACACTATGCAACAAACAGAGAAACATGATGTTCATGTTAAGATGTACTGTGGTCCCTCCTATGCACACGGAAACACACTAAAGTGGGCCTACGCTCTCATAGCTTTGCTCTTCATGTACACCACCCACCACATCCACCACATCCCCTGGCCTCGGTCAGCACCATTCAGTAGCAGAGGCAGAGTGGCGGTGTGGAGTGAGTGTCACTGTCACTGTTGTTCTTAGCTATGTTTCATGTTCCCCAGTCACAGTGGTAAATAACAGAGTGACTACATTTAAAATAGTTGCAAAGTTGCATCCACCCAGTCTCCCCTGCAATGTGAACTAAAGTGCACTGGGAGCAGGCTGAACACACAGGTGTTGGCGACAGCATGGCAAATTAGAGAAACATAACCCAGGTGGTGGCAAGGGGACAGTAGCTCACACTGAGCAGCTGGGCCAGTGACCGTGACCATGGCCTAAGAGTGGGAGACACCCTGAGCCTGCTCTTTATTCACAGCTTACACGGGCATGCCTTTGACTGATTCAGGCAGCCGTTCAACAGGCAAGCTAATTTATGGCGCCGCGTGGGGGTGAACCGGAGGGCAGTAAATACTGGAGAAGAACATGTCCTTTCCCTCACCTTTCCTAATAGCTAAGTACTCTGCCTTTCCATGTAACCTGTACATACCCCAGCCCACACCCCCGCTCCCCAGCCCAGGTCCCTGCTGCACCAGGAGAAATGTCACCCTGTAATTCCATGAAAATAACTGATGGGGTCAGTGAACGTCACACTTGGTGATTGTAAAATGGGATCTTTCAGTATGAGAAATGTGGAGTGCACAGTAGGGGCTCTCCTCATCTTGAAACACTGGGCTCAGATACATTTCCCCTACTGCACTGTGGATTCAGGAGAAATCAGGGCAAAGGCCCACCCACTTGGGAGCCAGGCCCACCCACTGGGGTGCCAGGCCCAGCCAATCAGACTGAGTTTCTCCCCACTAAAGGGCTTTATTACAGACATACAGTGCATTCGGAAAGTACTTTGTTGAAGCACCTTTGACTGTGATCACAGTCTTTTTGAGTATGACGCTACAAAGCTTGGCACATCTGTATTTGGGGAGTTTCTCCCATTCTTCTCTGCAGATCCTCTCAAGCTCTGTCAGGTTGGATGGGGACTGTCGCTGCACAGCTATTTTCAGGTCTCTCCAGAGATGTTCGATCGGGTTCAAGTCTGGGCTCTGGCTGGGTCACTCAAGGATTTTCAGAGACTTGTCCTGAAGCCACTCCTGCGTTGTCTTGGCTGTGTGCTTAGGGTCGTTGTTCTCTTGGAAGGTGAACATTCACCCCAGTCTGAGGTTCTGTACTTTGCTCCGTTCATCTTTCTCTCGATCCTGACTAGTCTCCCAGTCCCTGCCACTAAAAAACATCCACACAGCATGATGCTGTCACCACCATGCTTCACTGTAGGTATGGTGCCAGGTTTCCTCCAGAAGTGACGCTTGGCATGCCAAAGAGTTCAATCTTGGTTTCATCAGATCAGAGAATCTTGTTTCTCATGGTCTGAGAGTCTTTTAGATGCCTTATGGCAACCTCCAAGCGGGCTATATTGTGCCTTGTACTGATGAGTGGCTTCCATCTGGCCACTCTACCATAAAGGCCTGATTGGTGGAGTGCTGCAGAGACGGTTGTCCTTCTGGAAGATTCTCCCATATCCACAGAGGAGATGGGAGATCACTCTGTCAGAGTGACCATCAGGTTCTTGGTCACCTCCCTCACCAAGGCCCTTCTCCCCTGATTGCTCAGTTTGGCCGGGCGGCCAGCTCTAGAAAGAGTCTTGGTGGTTCCAAACTTCTTCATTTAAGAATGATGGAGGCCACTGTGTTCTTGGGGACCTTCAATGCTGTAGAAATGTTTTGGTACCCTTCCCCAGATCTGTGCCTCGACACAATCCTGTCTCGGAGCTCTATGGACAATTCCTTCGACCTCATGGCTTGGTTTTTGCTCTGACATGCACTGTCAACTGTGGGACCTCATATAGACAGGTGTGTGCCTTTCCAAATCACACTGACGGGTTGTACTGTTTGGGTGGTAGCAGTGTTGGGGTCACTCCAAGGTTCTGTCAGTTCAGAACATTGATGTGGTGGATTAGTGCTACATCTGTGCAAATCCCATACAGTGTTAATAACAAAGATAAGTCATCAAATAACTAGACAAGATTTTAACTAGATAACTGATAACAGATGACCATCATCACACTGCAGTATATGAATGGACAGGATATTACATAGTATCATTTCCTGGTGGCTGTAATGCTCCTCTAACTTTGTCCTCATTTATCCTGAGGAAGTGACGGAAGCGGTTGAGGTGACCCAGAGAGGTGAGAGGTTCCATATTCTCTCATCAGTGACAACCTCTTGGCAGTTTGCCCTTTCAGATGTCTACACTGATGGATCGACTGGTTTCGGTTCTGCTCATCAAATGGCTGTGTGGGAATCAATTCCCAAGCTACCCGCTAAAAACCTGCCGGTTGCTTGTCATCTTCATGAAGACACAATACCACATCCCAAATTACTGACAGTACCAAATGATGTGTGAAGTAAGCTTGGGTGTCACCCTATAGACTGGGATGGAATATTGTTGAAGCTGTCAGACCGCTGTTTTGGTCTTCAGGGAGGTGAGTCTGCTCTCACACTGCCACATTAGCACTGTGACCTTGTAGTCCCATCACAGGGGCTACAGACGTGCATAGCCCGGTCGGGCACAGAGCGCCCACACACGCGGTAGTGAATGGCTCCCCAGCCCAGTTTCCTAGCTGAGGCAGACTGAGGAAGTGACTTTGACCTGTTATGGAGATTCCAGGTGGGAGAGAAGACGCAGTGAGAGGGATGGGTAAGGTCATTTCTGGTAGAAGAGTAGCGGCAGGGTCGTATCTTTAGTGAGCCACATCAGGGAGCCTGATGCAGACCGCAGAGGGAAGCATGTGGTGAATGAACAGATAGAGACGCACTAGTTTAATATACTGCCCATGTCACAGTGGATAACTCTGGGCTGCTCAACCAAGGATACTTCCAGCCCTGCAGCTCTGTAACAACAAAAACAATACCAATGTCTTACTCATCAGTGGTATAGCAGCTGCCACTATTTTCAACACATTTTTAGATTTGGGGATTTCTCGCGTGCATTTTCCCTTCAGACACCCCAAGTCAAACGTCTCTTCTGTTTCTTCTATCTCCAGGAACAAGGAAAGATTGGTGTGATCTTCAACGTGGGGACAGACGACATCACCATTGACGAGCCGGCTGTCATAGTTAGCGATGGCAAGTACCATGTTGTGCGCTTCACACGCAGTGGTGGCAACGCCACCCTCCAGGTGGACAACCAGCCGGTCGAGCGCTACCCACCAGGTAAGGCATGGAGCAGGACACTTTGAAATGGGTGGGATGAGTGGGAGGGCCAGATAAGTATACATTAAAAGAAAGAGGGAGGGAGAGAGAGAGAGAGATATCCAGGCTGTATTTTAACAACACAGACATGGAGGAAGGTGCGTGGTGAGTCCAGCTCGAGCCATCAAACAGAAAATATCACATAAATTCAGGGACAGTTGTTGAATGCTCTTGGCAAGCAAGTCCAAATGGAATTGGAAATTTGCCTTCTGCCATAGAGTAAATTTATTTGTTTTCTTCAACACGCCCCAGCATTCAGTTTTGATATGTGCCATTTCACTATTTTATCTATTCAGAGCACTTTATGGAGTCGCCACATGGTGGGCACAGATAACTACTGCATAAACAATCTAATAACAATCTGAAATGGACACATTTCCCTCAAGCTGCCTTGCCGAGTATGTCTAGCAGAGGATGGATTCGGATTCTTCACAGTAATTGTAGCAGCCTGCTTGGCCGGTGGCAGAGTGGATGCTGAGAATGGGATCTTCACACAGCCTCGGAGCAATGAAGGAACCCTCAGCCAAATCTCAGCTTTCGTTTTATCCCCCCCCCCCCCCATCGCCTGTAAAATTAGCTTTTATATGAGAGCACTGATGATGTGTGTTTGTGTGTGTGGCGTGAAAAGGGGAGGAGGAAGAGGTGTGTGGCTCCCAAGTGGCGCAGCGGTCTAAGGCACTGCATCTCAGTGCAAGAGGCGTCACTACAGTCCCTGGTTTGAATCCAGGCTGTATCACATCCGGCCGTGATTGGGAGTCCCATAGGGCGGCGCACAATTGGCCCAGCGTCGTCTGGGGTAGGCCGTCATTGTAAATAAGAATTTGTTCTTAACTGACTTGCCTAGTTAAATTAAGGTTCAAAAATAACATTCTGTCGTCTGCTCCTTGTCCCTTCACCTTCTATCTCTCCTCCATGATGCTATCTAACAAATCAAATCCAAAACATTTTTACATTGCATCCTTATGATTCATGTAGTATAATGATCTGTTTCTTCTCCACTCACACTGACCAAACTAACAATAAAGAATTATCCAAAATTGGTCAATTGTTTTCTCGATTGTAATTGAGAGGGGCAGTTCAGCTATTCTCCACCTACTTTAGTGAAGGTATTGTTCTCAATGACAGAGAACTCTCTCCCTCTCCACTTTCTTGATATTCAACACATGATCTGACATAACAGGTCGTGTCTAGTCAGACAATCAGTTGTATACCCATATTTGGGCACAGGCATTTTGCTGTACTGTATCTTTATGGTAGGTTAAGAGCACCAGGGTAAGACTACGTTACTATGCTACAGCAGGTGTTTGGTTCCAGTACAGTCAAGCTTTCTATCAAGTGGAGTGCTGCGCAAGGCTCGTTTTACCAAGGTTCTTTTTATTTTATAATGGCTGCTTCATCCACTCTAGCACTCCACCAATGGGGCACTAACCCAGTCAGTAATTGGCCCAATCATAACATTACTGTAACCGTATGTGAAAGGAGTAGAGCAGTGGAAATGAGGGCTTTGAGCTAGATGAGAACTGTCACAGAGAAAGTTCAGATGCCATTGTGGTCCTTCTTTTGGTTCGTTATTTCATTTTGAGTCTGATACAAGGCGTGTCATCCACAGTCACACAGACAAGGGAGAAAGTGAATTATCTCATTAAAGCAATGCCTGGCAGTAGATAGAGTCATATCCCATACCTTGGGAGCCTTTGATTTGTTCACAATAGAATGTCCTCAATAGGGCATACCGAGTGGCGCAGTGGTCTAAGGCACTGCATCGCAGTGCTTGAGGCGTCACTACAGACTCGGGTTTGATCCCAAGCTGTGTCACAGCTGGCTGTGACCGGGAGACCCATGAGGCGACGCACAATTGGCCCAGCATCGTCCGGGTTAGGGGAGTGTTTGGCAGGCTGGGATGGCCTTGTCCCATTGCGCCCTAGCAACTCCTTGTGGCGGGCTGGGCGCCTGCAAGCTAACCTCAGTCACCAGTTGGACATTGTTTCCTCCGACACATTGGTGTGGCTGGCTTCCGGCTTAAGCAAGCAGTGTGTCAAGAAGCAGTGCAGCTTGGGAGGGTCATGCTTCGGAAGACACATGGCTCCCGACCTTCGCCTCTCCTGAGTCCGTACAGGAGTTGCATCGATGGGACAAGCCTGTAACTACCAATTGGGGAGAAAAAGGGCTAAAAGTTCCAAAGACATTATAATAAAAGAATGTCCTCCACAAGTAAATAATAATCTTATATCTGTAAAGTTTATCACGCTTAATAGACTGTTTATACTGTATATATAAAGTTGATCTGTTCAGAGTAAATAACAACAATTGATTGAAATGTCTGTGTATAACATTTTCCTGATATCATTAATCACTTTCGTCAAGAACAAGGAACCCTGCTAGGCTACATCCCGTAACAGTCATCATCACCATAGTAATGTCCTTCCATTGAGATGATAACAACCAGAAAATCTCTTCCTGATATTTACTCATGCTGTGTTCATGCTTCTAAATTGTGATCTTTCAAATGCATGGATTGTTGTTTTCTTGCTGTTTTCTACCAATTACAGTTAAACCTCTTCTATTTTGTATGCATTTAAGCCCTGATGCTTTGCTAAAAATGTCATAGTTACACCAATCCCCCTAAATGATCCAGCTAAGTATTTTATAAATAGAAATAAAGACCATTCTAACTAATGTACCGTTTGTTACTGTCCCTTAACTAAATACCACTAAGTAAAGCACAAGTTTCTTTTAACCTGAAGCTGGGTTCAAATTGAGAACTTGCTAAACGTGTTAGCCATGATGCCCTGTCTCTAACCTTGTGATCTTTCAACTTCCAGACTTTAACCTCTAATCTGTCTCTCCAAATTCTCTGAAGGGAACTTTGATAATGAGCGCCTGGCTATTGCTAGACAAAGAATCCCATACCGACTTGGTCGGGTAGTTGACGAGTGGCTACTCGACAAAGGTAAACCGAAAAGAAGAAATGAATGAATCCATTAAACAGTTACTAAATCCAGTTAAATCCCTCTGTCTAAATCCCTGTAAGAGGTGCAGTGCCAAGAGACAAAGGATCAAATGCTGTTACCTATGTACGGTATAGAGCTACATGTTGGGTATGTTTGGACTGAAATTGACTGTGGATCGTAGTGACCAGGAGGGGAACATAGATATATATCCTCCAACAGCCATTTCGAGTGACGTACTTTGTCTCATTTAGTACCTTTCTATAAAAAAATATACCAAATGGGTAACAGTACATCTACCAGGTGTTCTTTGCAATCCCCAGACCATTTGGGGATGCTGCACCTCTTCAGAGATTTTTAAATGAATGAACTAAACGTAACCCCTGACTAACTAACATCCCTCCAATTATTGTGTTTAATTAGACGTTGCTGAATTTCTTACCTTGTTGTTATCTGATTATTCCTCTTTTGACAGAAACATATTTAAAGTGATAACTAACCTGTTAAACAACTGGAATAATTAGCTGGTAATGGAACATAGAGCATTTCATCTAATGTTTGTGGTTCTTGCAACAAGGTGTAAGTATCCACAATAAACCTTGCACTTGAATTCACCCCCTGGTCTCTCTAAATGCTCAAATCATGTATAGTCCACGCTGTGGTTGATTGACCATTCTAAAAACCCACACTCTAACGTGACCCCACTAAACACCACTATACTCTCCCTGCTATACCTCCAGATGACTTCCCTGCATTCCTGGCAACCATGTCACACACATTCAGGGACAAAGGGGCTGAGACTCTGACAGACCTCTAGGTTACTGTCACTGCAACACTCAGCTACATAGTTAATTAGAATTCTCCTGAGATTGGCACACTACATTACCCTCTCTCAACATGCTGAACTCACTGGGTGATGTAACAGTGACAGTGCTTACCAGTGCTGCTTCTGCTGCTGTCAGTGGTGGAGTTAGATAACCCGAGGGAGGAAGGGAGGGAGAAAACACTTCCCTTCCACCAGAGGAAGTCAGTCCACTCAGTAGAGTGGGTCCCAGAGGAGCACGCTGATTGGTCTGTCAGCTTATGACAGAGGATGAAGGGGAAATGCCCTGTCCCTAGCTGTCCATCAATTCAGAGAAACAACTTCCTGTGCTTAATGGAGGAAAGTAATGTGCTTACAATTTCCCATGACACTCTTTTCTCCCATTACTCTATGTAAACACACTGATAGTGAAATGTAAGTAGAATTATACGCATTATCGTGCCATCTTCCCCTCTCGCAAAGACTTAACTGATTTGAAAAGCAATTTTTTGGGGACCCTATGACCAGGATTGAGCCAATTCACTAACTCTGATTTTTAAACACTAACCAATTGAAAATACTTTACCAATATAACATTCAAACTAACCACATCTTACCCTCAGAATATATTGGGCCAATATATGTGACCAGCACGATGACTAAATATACAAACCAGACCACTGTCATTGAATTGAACATTTCAGACAAGCTTTGAACATATACTTCGATCATTAAACTTGTTGTGCTGAGTTCCAAATCTGTTGCCAAGGCCCTTCTGGGTATCTAGAACGGTATAACTCATACTGTAATTGGATGTCCGCCTGTTTGTGTCTCTCTCCTTTCTCTCCGTTTCTATCTTTCGACCTCGATCCCTCTTCCTCCCCTCCCTATACCTCACTACAGGACGACAGCTGACCATCTTCAACAGCCAGGCAGCGATAAAGATCGGGGGTCAGGATAAGGGCCGGCCGTTCCAGGGCCAGATCTCTGGCCTCTACTATAATGGCCTGCAGGTGCTGACGCTGGCGGCAGAGAGTGACCCCAGTGTCCAGGCTGAGGGGAACCTGAGGCTGGTGGGAGACTCCCTGTCTGTGCTGACCACTGAGACCACCTCCACCACCCCACTGGCAGCCTCCGACATGTCCACCACCATCATGGAGACCACCACCACCATGGCCACCACCACCACCCGCAGGCAACGCTCACCCAGCATGAGAGAGAGCATCTCCCAGGTCAGAGGGAAGGCCGGGTGTGGGCATGCGAGGCAGGGTACTAGGGCCATGTTGAACGTTATTAGTGACCAATGGTGCGTGAGGTGATGTAATGATGACCGCTAACTAAGACTAGCCATTTTACTCCGTATGTTAACTGTTCCTCATTCAGTAATCCTGGTTTTAACATTGTACAATAAGGAGCTGTACGTATGGTGTTTCCCTAATGTTAGAGGTGACTGTGACAAGGACTGTGGGTGAGCTAGTGTTAGGGCTGAAGGCATTAGACAGACAGCATAAGTAACCATTTAGATGGGAAGGATTTGCGAAGGGACTCCGCCAGACAGACAATATGTCCATTATCAGGAGGTTGGCGGCGTGAGACAGACACTCCATCTACATTATAGCTCATTTAGCCACTCACCAGGCAGACAAATCCAAACAACCCTTAAAGAGCACTTTCACGGGAACAATCTCTCTCTCTCTCTCTCTCTCAATTCCTTTGCACATTTTCAACATAACCATGCTGGCATGTCTCTGCCAATAAGAGGCTGTAATTACTCATTAAAACCAAGAGCTTTCAAGAAGGGAGCACAGACAAAGCACTGGACCTAGACACGTCTTTGAACGTACGTTAGCTTTCGATTGGAAGTGTTTTTCTGGTTTGTTGGGGGAAATTAATTCATGTATGATGCCTTTTCAATGTCATGGTCACAGTGCACACCAGATAAAAAACCATCAGACCCTGTGGAAGTCATTGTGCTGTTTTTAAAACTCCCTCAGCAGCGTGATGCACTCTTTTCTCTTTTTTTTGCAGCTACAAAGCTGTAAATCCCCCAGAAGCAACATTTACAGGGTTTTTTAGCAGACAGAGCGACATTTCCTTCTCTACACCGACTTGCATATGTATTAGGCCGCCTGTGGGCATATAGATCCACGCAAAAGGCCCCACCACATTCAGTGTAAGTTGTCAAGGGACCTCCATCCTTTAATACGCCCCCATTTCGTGGATTCAACCTTTTTTCCCCCTCAGCCTTTGACTTTGTTGATCAAGAGATGATTGAAGGTCACACTCAGTAACAATTTATGCCAGTCATGGCTAAACTGCCTATTTCCATATCCAGCACTCCGGTAGTCATTTGCATGAATGTTGATGAACCACAATTCAACCCCACGTAGAACCTTGGACTAATATAAATAGCCCTATAGGGAGAGCAGCAGAGCAAAGGGGGGGTGGGGGGGGGGGGTTACAGAGAGACCACCTCAGAGCTGCTCTTATTAGGCTCCCAGCAGAATATTTCTAACTTCCAAGCTTGTCCTTTCAACACATGAAAACATGATTTATGTTCACGGGCTGTCTGAATATTTAAAACAACATTAGTCACTTGAAATATTAAACAGTACAAGTTTAAGTTATATTCAAAGTCATTTGTTCTCGAACACTCTGATTGGGAGAGACAAACGCCTGTGTATATCATGACATACGGCGAGACCCAGATGCAGACACAGGAGGCAGATGGTCGGAGTCTTACAATGTTTATTAATCCAAAAGGAGTAGGCAAGAGAATGGTCGTGGACAGGCAAAAGGGTCAAAACCAGATCAGAGTCCAGGAGGTACAGAACTGCAGACAGGCTCGTGGTCAAGGCAGGCAGAATGGTCAGACAGGCGGGTACAAAGTACAAAAACAGGCAAGGGTCAAAACCGGGAGGACTAGAAAAAGGAGAATAGCAAAAAGCAGGAGAACGGGAAAAACGCTGGTTGACTTGGAAAAACATACAAGACGAACTGGCACAGAGAGACAGGAAACACAGGGATAAGTACACTGGCCCAGAGAGACAGGAAACACAGGGATAAATACACTGGCCCAGAGAGACAGGAAACACAGGGATAAATACACTGGCCCAGAGAGATAGGAAACACAGGGATAAATACACTGGCCCAGAGAGACAGGAAACACGGGGATAAATACACTGGGGAAAACAAGCGATACCTGGAGGGGGTGGAGACAACAACGAGAACAGGTGAAACTGATCAGGGTGTGACAGTGTATTCACTTGGCAATCCTCTCTCTTCTGTTGTGGTTATGATTTATTCTCCATCCTGTACTTTCTAGGTTCCTCATAAGATTAGCACGGGACGGCCTATGAATATGTGCCAATGAACAACACAAGCTCAATCATTCTCACAGTCAACTAACTCCCTCTGTGCCATTAGACGACAGTAGTGGGATATAAGATACTGTAATCATTTTCTCAGGCAGTGGTTTACATTGAAAGTGTTTTGTGTACCTGAGCTGAACATTTGTCATGGTGTCATGTCATAAATTACGAAAACAAACCAAATGAATAATACCTACAGTTCCACCATAAACAATAAACGTGCTTATGAAACTACAGGCGTTGATACACAGACACAGGAAGGGAGGGAGTAATTGCTTTATGAACGCAGTCAGGCAGATCTAATATGCAGCAATAAAGCATGTTTTAATTAGAGAATCGAAACGCCACAACAATGCTGTTATTTGTTACATGTGGATTAGAGAGTAAGACACAAGGGCCAGACAAGACAACTCTTTAATCGTCCTACAGTTTTCAAACGGCCAAGCAATTGTTCTGATCACAGTTGCTAAAGCTTTATTGTGAAAAAAACAAAGCTTTGATACCTTTTCATACACTAACCACACCTCCAGATGTTTTAAAGCATATTTGATGGATGACAGTACTCTGTAACAGCCATTGCCCAGTAAGCATGTCAAGTTCCAGCTAAATCCGAACCCTGTAAATGCATTGATACCATACGGTGGGACAAAGGCTCCTTCCTCCAGCTAAATAAGTTGATTAGGCTTGTCCATACGATAATGAAGGCGATAAATTGATGTCAATCATGGCCTAACTGCTTACCTCCAATGCCAAACCTCCCTGTCTATGTAAATCTAGGTCATTAGCATAGATTTACATCGACTATATTTCTCAAGCCCTTGTTGAATTTCAATGCTCTTTCTGAAGGTCATAATGGCAGACAGCTTTAGGGTTGGCTACACCTGCTTGTAGTAACTGCATTTATTTCTACATTTACTGACACTGCCTTTCTCCTCAAAATAGTTCAGTGTGTTTATTCTTTTGATATTTTATATAGGTAAATAATACACTGTGACAGTTGAATACATGTTTGAATGGAAAACATTGTCTTAGAAACTGTGATGACAGTTTGATGGAACATTGTTTGAGAAGAGCTCAGGGCAGGCCAATGATTAATATACTGTATGTGAGAGCTGTCAAAAAAAGTTGTGTCTCATATCAAACATGTGCAGATATGATTTATCGTGAGGTTTCTGTGCCTTGACATGTGAGAACAAACTGAGGCATTCGTGTAATCTCCGGATCATACTACAACGAGTTCCAAAAGCATTGGGACAGTGACAAATGTGTTGTTGTTTTGGCTCTGTAATCCAGACCTTTGGGTTTGAAATGATACAATGACTGTGAGGTTAAAGCGCAGACTGTCAGCTTAAATTTGAGGGTATTTTCATCCATATCGGGTGAACCGTTTAGACATTACAGTACTTTTTATACATCGTCCCCCCATTTTAGGAGACCAGA
This sequence comes from Salvelinus alpinus, assembly GCF_045679555.1. NCBI lineage: Eukaryota > Metazoa > Chordata > Actinopteri > Salmoniformes > Salmonidae > Salvelinus > Salvelinus alpinus. Next base: position 8,596,536 of record NC_092098.1, on the reverse strand, counting down.
TGTATTGGTACAAATTCACTTATAATGTGTATTAAAGTAGTCAAAAGTGTAGTATTTCGTCCCATATTCATAGCACGCAATGATTTCATCAAGCTTGTAACTCTACAAACTTGTTGGATGCATTTTCTGTTTGTTTTGGTCGTGTTTTAAATTGTTTTGTGCCCAATAGAAATGAATGGTAAATAATGTATTTTGTCATTTTGGAGTCACTTGTATTGTAAATAAGAATATAATATGTTTTCTATACACTTCTACATTCATGTGGATGCTACCATGGTTATAGATAGTCATGAATGAATCGTGAATAATGATGAGTGAGAAAGTTACAGATGCACAAATACCATACCCCCAAGACATGCTAACCTCTGACCGTTACAATAACAGGGGAGGTTATCATTTTTGGAGGGGTATGATATTTATGCCTCTAACTTTCTCACTCCTTACTCACGATTCATTCAGGATTATCCGTAAAAATGTTAGCATCCACATTAAGGTAGAAGTGTTTAGAAACATATTATATTCTTATTAACAAGGAGTGTCTAGTTGGCAGAAGAGAAGAAGGGACAAAGAAGGGACAAAGTGGGACAAAATAAGGACAGAAGAAAAGGGAAAGGGGACATTAAGGTGAAGCAGTCCTCTAAAGACACAAAAGACAATAATACAAGAAACAACACTTCTATTGCCTCTCCCTCTACGATACGCACTTCCGGTTTGGTTTGGAGCGAGTAGTTGCATTCCGCTTTGCTCCACAGGTAGTATTACAGGTAGTATTACATTTCATTTCATTACAGTACAACAGTTTGATTTGTTTGATCTTAGCTGGCTACATAGCCGTCTTTGTATCCAAGATAATTGTGTAGTCTAGAGTAATTGTCGAGATTACCTAGCCAGTTAGAGGTTACCTAGCCAGCTACACTTTCAAACAAAGTCAACAACGCAGCCACTGCTAGCTAGCCTATTTCACCAGCCAGCAGTACTATATCATTTTAGTCAATAAGATTTTTTGCAACGTAAGCTTAACTTTCTGAACATTCGAGACGTGTAGTCCACTTGTCATTCCAATCTCCTTTGCATTAGCGTAGCCTCTTCTGTAGCCTGTCAACTATGTGTCTGTCTATCCCTGTTCTCTCCTCTCTGCACAGACCATACAAACGCTTCACACCGCGTGGCCGCTGCTACTCTAACCTGGTGGTCCCAGCGCGCACGACCCACGTGGAGTTCCAGGTCTCAGGCAGCCTCTGGAACTGCCGATCTGCGGCCAACAAGGCAGAGTTCATCTCAACCTATGCTTCCCTCCAGTCCCTCGACTTCTTGGCACTGACGGAAACATGGATTACCACTGATAACACTGCTACTCCTACTGCTCTCTCCTCGTCTGCCCACGTGTTCTCGCACACCCCGAGAGCTTCTGGTCAGCGGGGTGGTGGCACTGGGATCCTCATCTCTCCCAAGTGGACATTCTCTCTTTCTCCCCTGACCCATCTGTCTATCGCCTCCTTTGAATTCCATGCTGTCACAGTTACCAGCCCTTTCAAGCTTAACATCCTTATCATTTATCGCCCTCCAGGTTCCCTTGGAGAGTTCATCAATGAGCTTGACGCCCTGATAAGTTCCTTTCCTGAGGATGGCTCACCTCTCACAGTTCTGGGTGACTTTAACCTCCCCACGTCTACCTTTGACTCATTCCTCTCTGCCTCCTTCTTTCCACTCCTCTCCTCTTTTGACCTCACCCTCTCACCTTCCCCCCCTACTCACAAGGCAGGCAATACGCTTGACCTCATCTTTACTAGATGCTGTTCTTCCACTAATCTCATTGCAACTCCCCTCCAAGTCTCCGACCACTACCTTGTATCCTTTTCCCTCTCGCTCTCATCCAACACTTCCCACACTGCCCCTACTCGGATGGTATTGCGCCGTCCCAACCTTCGCTCTCTCTCCCCCGCTACTCTCTCCTCTTCCATCCTATCATCTCTTCCCTCTGCTCAAACCTTCTCCAACCTATCTCCTGATTCTGCCTCCTCAACCCTCCTCTCCTCCCTTTCTGCATCCTTTGACTCTCTACGTCCCCTATCCTCCAGGCCGGCTCGGTCCTCCCCTCCTGCTCCGTGGCTCGACGACTCATTGCGAGCTCACAGAACAGGGCTCCGGGCAGCCGAGCGGAAATGGAGGAAAACTCGCCTCCCTGCGGACCTGGCATCCTTTCACTCCCTCCTCTCTACATTCTCCTCTTCTGTCTCTGCTGCTAAAGCCAATTTCTACCACTCTAAATTCCAAGCATCTGCCTCTAACCCTAGGAAGCTCTTTGCCACCTTCTCCTCCCTCCTGAATCCTCCTCCCCCTCCTCCCCCCTCCTTCCTCTCTGCGGATGACTTCGTCAACCATTTTGAAAAGAAGGTCGACGACATCCGATCCTCGTTTGCTAAGTCAAACGACACCGCTGGTTCTGCTCACACTGCCCTACCCTGTGCTTTGACCTCTTTCTCCCCTCTCTCTCCAGATGAAATCTCGCGTCTTGTGACGGCCGGCCGCCCAACAACCTGCCCGCTTGACCCTATCCCCTCCTCTCTTCTCCAGACCATTTCCGGAGACTTTCTCCCTTACCTCACCTCGCTCATCAACTCATCCTTGACCGCTGGCTACGTCCCTTCCGTCTTCAAGAGAGCGAGAGTTGCACCCCTTCTGAAAAAACCTACACTCGATCCCTCTGATGTCAATAACTACAGACCAGTATCCCTTCTTTCTTTTCTCTCCAAAACTCTTGAACGTGCCGTCCTTGGCCAGCTCTCCTGCTATCTCTCTCAGAATGACCTTCTTGATCCAAATCAGTCAGGTTTCAAGACTAGTCATTCAACTGAGACTGCTCTTCTCTGTGTCACGGAGGCGCTCCGCACTGCTAAAGCTAACTCTCTCTCCTCTGCTCTCATCCTTCTAGACCTATCGGCTGCCTTTGATACTGTGAACCATCAGATCCTCCTCTCCACCCTCTCCGAGCTGGGCATCTCCGGCGCGGCCCACGCTTGGATTGCGTCCTACCTGACAGGTCGCTCCTACCAGGTGGCGTGGCGAGAATCTGTCTCCGCACCACGTGCTCTCACCACTGGTGTCCCCCAGGGCTCTGTTCTAGGCCCTCTCCTATTCTCGCTATACACCAAGTCACTTGGCTCTGTCATATCCTCACATGGTCTCTCCTATCATTGCTATGCAGACGACACACAATTAATCTTCTCCTTTCCCCCCTCTGATAACCAGGTGGTGAATCGCATCTCTGCATGTCTGGCAGACATATCAGTGTGGATGACGGATCACCACCTCAAGCTGAACCTCGGCAAGACGGAGCTGCTCTTCCTCCCGGGGAAGGACTGCCCGTTCCATGATCTCGCCATCACGGTTGACAACTCCATTGTGTCCTCCTCCCAGAGTGCTAAGAACCTTGGCGTGATCCTGGACAACACCCTGTCGTTCTCAACTAACATCAAGGCGGTGACCCGTTCCTGTAGGTTCATGCTCTACAACATTCGCAGAGTACGACCCTGCCTCACGCAGGAAGCGGCGCAGGTCCTAATCCAGGCACTTGTCATCTCCCGTCTGGATTACTGCAATTCGCTGTTGGCTGGGCTCCCTGCCTGTGCCATTAAACCCCTACAACTCATCCAGAACGCCGCAGCCCGTCTGGTGTTCAACTTTCCCAAGTTCTCTCACGTCACCCCGCTCCTCCGCTCTCTCCACTGGCTTCCAGTTGAAGCTCGCATCCGCTACAAGACCATGGTGCTTGCCTACGGAGCTGTGAGGGGAACGGCACCTCCGTACCTTCAGGCTCTGATCAGGCCCTACACCCAAACAAGGGCACTGCGTTCATCCACCTCTGGCCTGCTCGCCTCCCTACCTCTGAGGAAGTACAGTTCCCGCTCAGCCCAGTCAAAACTGTTCGCTGCTCTGGCACCCCAATGGTGGAACAAACTCCCTCACGACGCCAGGTCAGCGGAGTCAATCACCACCTTCCGGAGACACCTGAAACCCCACCTCTTTAAGGAATACCTAGGATAGGATAAAGTAATCCTTCTAACCCCCCCCCCTTAAAAGAGTTAGATGCACTATTGTAAAGTGGTTGTTCCACTGGATATCATAAGGTGAATGCACCAATTTGTAAGTCGCTCTGGATAAGAGCGTCTGCTAAATGACTTAAATGTAATGTAAATGTTATTTACAATAAATGTGACTCCAAAATGACACAATACATTATTTACCATTCATTTCTTTTGGGCACAAAATAATCTGAAACACAATCAAAACAAACAGCAAATGCATCCATTCACAAGCTTTATGTAGTTATTGTGTGCTATGAATATGGGACCAAATACTAAACGTTTTACTAGTTCAATACACATATAAGTGAATTTGTCCAAATACTTTTGGTCCCCTAAAATGGGGGGACTATGTACAAAAATAGTTGTAATTTCTAAATCGTTCACCCGATAAAGATGAAGATACCCTCATAAAATCTGACAGTCTGCGCTTTAACCTCATAGTCATTGTATCATTTCAAAACAGCAACAAAAAATGTCACTGTCCCAATACTTTTGGAGCTCACTGTATATGATATTTATATAGCTTCTGTATATGTCTGGGATATTAATTTATGTATAGGTACAGGAGGTATTAGGAAAGAAAAATAGATGCTTCTGTTTGAGCACAATCAGTGCATCATGGAACTAGCACTGTGAAATTGAATCCTGGCCCATAATTAATTGTTTTTCTACTATTGATCTGGTGGAAACAGCAAGGAGTGCAATACTCCAGCCTTAGTTTTTCTGAAGTATTCTCAAATAATGAAGTTCACTTGCAAGGCTTTTTTTGCGGGAATAACGTTGTGTTATTGTTTTATTAATGTTCGACGTTGACAACTAAGAGCTTTAAAGATTGAATACTGTATAGATTACAAAGCAGCAACGTTGTGTCCTCTTCTTCTCCGCAGTCTCAGAACTCGGATGACATCTTGGTGGCTTCTGCTGAGTGTCCCAGTGATGACGAGGACCTGGAGGAGTGTGAGCCTGGAACAGGTGAGTCTGTCTGTCAGCCCTGGTCTGGGGTTCAGTGTCATACCAAGGCCCTAGGAGGGAACAGGACCTCCTAGTATCACCTACTGTCTTCCTACACTAGGGACCAATAGGCTTTAATTTAATAATTTAGTAAGGTTTTAATGAGCTCATGGATAAAATCGAATGTGCCTTGATCTAGCCCTATCGCTACTTTCAAAGTTGTAATTTTGTCTGTTCTCATCGCTCGTCTTTTCCTCAGCTACTACCTCTGCTTTGAACTCGCTGTTAGGGGAGATTTCATTACTGCCACTAGCGAGCAAGATCTTATCTCAAGATGAGAAGATCTCATGCTATCCTTGTGCACTCCCATAAACAAAATAAGAAACAAACGGGGGGAAATAGCTGAGGCCTTCATGTAGGCTTACATTTGGTTGTCGGAGGCCGTGTTCATAATATCAAGCTCATGGAAGGTTCTGGTGTTTGTGGATGACTGATCTTAATATTCCTACAGCTATCACTGCTTCTGACCTTTTCAGAACGGCTCCATATTTCACTACTGCCTGCCTGGCCCTGGCCAGTGTGAGCTGTCAAAGAAAGGCTGCAAAGACACAAATGTCCTGGCGTAGTCTGAAAGGCCGTTTTGGTGAAGGTCAGGAGTGGGGTTGGACAGATCTGTGGCACACCTAGCGCTGAGACAGAGGAGCATTTCCTCTTCTACGTTCTAGTCTTTAGCTCGCCAAATCACGCAATGCAGCTGGGCTTCATAGTAGTCACATTCATTACTAGGGTTACTCATGAAATGTATTACATGTACAGTTGAAGTCGGAAGTTTACATACACTTAGGTTGGAGTCATTAAAACTCATTTTTCAAGCACTCCACAAATTTCTTGTAAACAAACTGTAGTTTTGGCAAGTCGGTTAGGACATCTACTTTGTGCATGACACAAGTCATTTTTCTAACAGTTGTTTACAGACAGATTATTTCACTTATAAGTCACTGTATCACAATTCCAGTGGGTCAGAAGTTTACAAACACTAAGTTGACTGACTTTAAACAGCTTGGAAAATTCCAGAAAACAATGTAATGCCTTTAGAAGCTTCTGATAGGCTAATTGACATCATTTGAGTCAATTGGAGGTGTACCTGTGGATTTATTTCAAGGCCTACCTTCAAACTCAGTGCCTCTTTGCTTGACATCATGGGAAAATCAAACGAAATCATCCAAGACCTCAGAAAAAAAATTGTAGATCTCCACAAGTCTGGTTCATCCTTGGGAGCAATTTCCAAACGCCTGAAGGTACCACGTTCATCTGTACAAACAATAGTACGCAAGTATAAACACCATGGGACCACGCAGCCGTCATACCGCTTAGGAAGGAGACGCGTTCTGTCTCCTAGAGATGAACGTACTTTGGTGCGAAAAGTGCAAATCAATCCCAGAACAACAGCAAAGGACCTTGTGAAGATGCTGGAGGAAACGGGTACAAAAGTATCTATGTCCACAGTAAAACAAGTCCTATATTGACATAACCTGAAAGGCCGCTCAGCAAGGAAGAAGCCACTGCTCCAAAACCGCCATAAAAAAGCCAGACTACGGTTTGCAACTGCACATGGGGACAAAGATCATACTTTTTGGAGAAATGTCCTCTGGTCTGATGAAACAAAAATAGAACTGTTTGGCCATAGTGACCATCATTATGTTTGGAGGAAAAAGGGGGATGCTTGCAAGCCGAAGAACACCATCCCAATCGTGAAGCACGGGGGTGGCAGCATCATGTTGTGGGGGTGCTTTGCTGCAGGAGGGACTGGTGCACTTCACAAAATAGATGGCATCATGAGGCAGGAAAATTACGTGGATGTATTGAAGCAACATCTCAAGACATCAGTCAGGAAGTTAAAGCTTGATCGCAAATGGGTCTTCCAAATGGACAATGACCCAGTCTCGTTTGTTGAAATGAGTGGACCAAGGCGCAGCGTGCGTAGAGTTCCACATTATATTTAATAATGAAACTTACAACCAAAACAACAAAGAATATAACAAACGTGCAGTATTGCAGTGCTCAAGTCAACTATACAAAAACAAGATCCCACAACAAACAGGTGGGAAAAGGCTGCCTAAATATGATCCACAATCAGAGACAACAATAGACAGCTGCCTCTGATTGGGAACCATACCAGGCCAACATAGAAATAACAAAACTAGAATGCCCACCCTAGTCACACCCTGACCTAACCAAAATACAGAATAAAAAGGCTCTCTAAGGTCAGGGCGTGACAGACCCAAAGCATACTTCCAAAGTTGTGGCAAAATGGCTTAAGGACAACAAAGTCAAGGTATTTGAGTGGCCATCACATTTTTTAGGCAGAACTGAAAATTGTGTGCGAGCAAGGAGGCCTACAAACCTGACTCAGTTACACCAGCTCTGTCAGGGGGAATGAGCCAAAATTCACCCAACTTATTGTGGGAAGCTTGTGGAAGGCTACCCAAAACATTTGACCCAAGTTAAACAATTTAAAGGCAATGCTACCAAATACTAATTGAGTGTATGTAAACTTCTGAACCACTGGGAATGTGATGAAATAAATAAAATCTGAAATAAATAATTCTCTCTACTATTATTCTGACATTTCACATTCTTAAAATAAAGTGGTAAACCTAACTGACCTAAGACAGGGAATTTTGCTAGGATTAAATGTCAGGAATTGTGAAAAACTGAGTTTAAATGTATTTGGCTAAGGTGTATGTAAACTTCCGACTTCAACTGTACAAAACAAGAGGCTGCTGAAGGGAGGACGGCTCATAATAATGGCTGGACAGAGTAAATGAAATGGCATCAAACACCTGGAAACCATGTGTTTGATGTATTTGATACGATTCCAGTTTTTCCGCTCCAGCCATTACCACGAGCCTGTCCTCCCCAATTAAGGTGCCACCAACCTCCTGTGATGTACGAAGGGGTCGTTTTTTTCTTACTTGTCTGTGTGATAAAAGGCTTGTTTTCATGCAAATGTTTCAAGAGTTTCAAAAGCGACATTAGATCATGATAGACGATTGGCTTTACTTGTCGCCAGTTTGTCCTGTAAGATGTCACAATTTATGCAGACAAATGGTCATTGTCATGATCCTTCCTTCTCCACCTATCCTCTTGCCCCTCCCTGACACTCCCTTTTATCAATAACACTGTCAGTAGAGGTGAATCGGGCCCTTGACTTGTTTTCATTGTCTTTCTAACCTTGATATTAGTTTTTTAGTCATTTTGTTGAGGTGGCTTGAGGAGGTGTGGTTATGTTTCTATAAACATCAAGGATGTTCAACCTTAGTAAACTACCAAATATTGTTACTGGCATGCACACATCCGTCTGCAACTGCAAATCAAATAATTAAGGATGTATGTCAATGTTATGCAGCTGTTTTTGAATTTGTTTTTCTCTTCATGCAAAAATCATGTGGCAATATGTTGATGTACGTAAGTGACCTTATCCCATGGTTTGCTGTCTTTTTTTATAAAGAGATGTCCAGAAATGTGAACTTGTAAGCAAATCCATATTATAGATAATACTGTATACTTAAAAATCTTCCATATTAATTATCTTGCCCCTACATGGCGTAATATTACATGATTTGGAACATTGTAGCTATATAATGAGCATATTGTGTTTGTAATGTAATGAGCACAATTGTTCATTATTCGTGTCTGGGGTCTCCTAATGCTCCTCTAATGTGTGTCTCCTACCCTCTCTTTGTCTTTTCTAGGAGGTGAATTAGTGTTGCCTATAATAACAGTGGATTCCCTTGAGCCCCCATCCATCGCCACCCATTACCCTGCTATCCCCCCTCCTCCCACCTCCCTGTCCCCACTTGAGACCACCAAAGAGTCCCTGATGCTGTCCAACCCTCACCCTCCCTGCCCCCCGGATCAGGAGGACTGCGGTGACCCTGTGGAGGTCTCGGCCTTCGGTTCTGGGGAGATGACGGAATCAGATGATGAGGACTTTTACAAAAACTCCCCTCTGGTCACTGACAGGACAGTCCTGCATCCTCCTCCTCCCCCCGCCGTCGGTGAGGGTGGGGCACAGAAACCCCACAATCCCCGCCCCCCTCCTTATGCTCCCACCACCAACCCTGACCAGCTCCACATCCCCGCGGGCAAAATGAACACCCGTGACCAGGTGCTTCTGCCCCCTGCCCCTCCGTCATCCCGGTATACACCTGGACTAACTTACCCCCCCAATTTCCCCCATGTGCCCACAGCCGACCCTACAGCCCCCGGTGAGAAGGTCATGCACCCCGGCCTGGTGGATAGGATCGGGGAGTCCAGTAGCACCACAGGGATGGTGGTTGGCATTGTGGCAGCTGCTGCCCTCTGCATTCTCATCCTCCTCTACGCCATGTACAAGTACCGCAACCGTGACGAGAGCTCCTACCAGACGGACCAGGGACACAACTTCATCAGCAACCCAGTTTCCGAGGGCAACGGGGCCATGGTCAAGCTAGAGAAGACACCAAGCACAACCACGGCTGCAGTAGCTAAGACAGTAACCAAGGGCAAGAAGAACAAAGACAAAGAGTATTATGTCTAAGAGAGGGATGGATAGAGAAGTAGAGAGCGAGAGAGATAGGCTAGAGCAGGGTTTCCCAACTCCAGTCCTCGAATACCCCGGAGAAGCACACCTGATTCAACTTGTCAACTAATCATCAAGCCCTCAATCAGTTGAATCAGGTGAGTTTGTCCGGGGCAACAAGAAAGATGTGTGCTGTTGGGGGTACTCGGGGACTGTTGGGATACACTGGGATAGAGGAAAATCATGGAAAGGGGGTTCTCCCAAAGAATTTCACTTCCACATTATCCTCTTGATAAATACAGTGGGGCAAAAAAGTATTTAGTCAGCCACCAAATGTGCAAGTTCTCCCACTTAAAAAGATGAGAGAGGCCTGTAATTTTCATCATAGGTACACTTCAACTATGACAGACAAAATGAGAAAAAAAAATCCAGAAAATCACATTGTAGGATTTTTAATGAATTTATTTGCAAATTATGGTGGAAAATAAGTATTTGGTCAATAACAAAAGTTTATCTCAATACTTTGTTATATACCCTTTGTTGGCAATGACAGAGGTCAAACGTTTTCTGTAAGTCTTCACAAGGTTTTCACACACTGTTGCTGGTATTTTGGCCCATTCCTCCATGCAGATCTCCTCTAGAGCAGTGATGTTTTGGGGCTGTTGCTGGGCAACACGGACTTTCAACTCCCTCCAAAGATTTTCTATGGGGTTGAGATCTGGAGACTGGCTAGGCCGCTCCAGGACCTTGAAATGCTTCTTGCGAAGCCACTCCTTCGTTGCCCGGGCGGTGTGTTTGGGATCATTGTCATGCTGAAAGACCCAGCCACGTTTTATCTTCAATGCCCTTGCTGATGGAAGGAGGTTTTCACTCAAAATCTCACGATACATGGCCCCATTCATTCTTTCCTTTACACGGATCAGTCGTCCTGGTCCCTTTGCAGAAAAACAGCCCCAAAGCATGATGTTTCCACCCCCATGCTTCACAGTAGGTATGGTGTTCTTTGGATGCAACTCAGCATTCTTTGTCCTCCAAACATGACGAGTTGAGTTTTTATCAAAAAGTTCTATTTTGGTTTCATCTGACCATATGACATTGTCCCAATCTTCTTCTGGATCATCCAAATGCTCTCTAGCAAACTTCAGACAGGCCTGGACATGTACTGGCTTAAGCAGGGGGACACGTCTGGCACTGCAGGATTTGAGTCCCTGGCGGCGTAGTGTGTTACTGATGGTAGGCTTTGTTACTTTGGTCCCAGCTCTCTGCAGGTCATTCACTAGGTCCCCCCGTGTGGTTCTGGGATTTTTGCTCACCGTTCTTGTGATCATTTTGACCCCACGGGGTGAGATCTTGCGTGGAGCCCCAGATCGAGGGAGATTATCAGTGGTCTTGTATGTCTTCCATTTCCTAATAATTGCTCCCACAGTTGATTTCTTCAAACCAAGCTGCTTACCTATTGCAGATTCAGTCTTCCCAGCCTGGTGCAGGTCTACAATTTTGTTTCTGGTGTCCTTTGACAGCTCTTTGGTCTTGGCCATAGTGTAGTTTGGAGTGTGACTGTTTGAGGTTGTGGACAGGTGTCTTTTATACTGATAACAAGTTCAAACAGGTGCCATTAATACAGGTAACAAGTGGAGGACAGAGGAGCCTCTTAAAGAAGAAGTTACAGGTCTGTGAGAGCCAGAAATCTTGCTTGTTTGTAGGTGACCAAATACTTATTTTCCACCATAATTTGCAAATAAATTCATAAAAAATCCTACAATGTGATTTTCTGGATTTTTTTTCCTCATTTTGTCTGTCATAGTTGAAGTGTACCTATGATGAAAATTACAGGCCTCTCTCATCTTTTTAAGTGGGAGAACTTGCACAATTGGTGGCTGACTAAATACTTTTTTGCCCCACTGTATCCAAAGTGTAGGGTGTAATTGTTACATTTGTGGCAAAAAAATATATAAAAAATATCTAATTTGCGATCAGTATTTCCCCAATTCCTGTTAAATTATGCTTTGAGAATTTGTATCACATACCAAATATTGTATTGGATAACATACCATTTCATACAGGATAAGAAGCATATTCATTTTGCTGTGTTTGTATATAGCACCACTATCTATCAACTGTATGGTTATGGTTCCCAGTGAAAACTCAGTTTAAACCATTGTACTATAGAACCAGGTTTGCATGAATGTCAGTTCATCATGCTCTATCTCAAGTCCCTATGTCTTTGTAATGAAGTCAGCGGTATCAGTGTGTACTGAAAGGTCATTATGGTAGATAAGGACAGAGCAAACCAGTAGAGTTTACTAGATTAAACTAAAGCCATACCCATATTTGGAGATTGGGTGACCCACCTTCTCTGCAGACTAGCCTACCCTATTTTGTGTTATCCCACATAAAACAACTTTCCACTCTGTCTATCTCTCTGGTTGTCCATGGTGCTATGTTAATGGTCCAATATCATTGAACCATGTTTCCTTTTGGGAAACTACAGGTTTTCAAAGGGAATACACCAATTCGCAGCTGAATTTAGCCAACAAACCCACTATCTGGATGGATGAGATGAGCTGGATTCTCTCATCTCTGTGTGAGAAGAGATCACCAAATCTACAGTGTGTCATTCATTCCATCCAGGAACAAGTTCCTCAAGCTTAACACATCTCACAAAGCAAAACGCTCCTGTAGCAAAGACATTGCTCTGTAAACATATTTGTATGTATAGATGTCTTGGGTTTGAAAAAGCATTGCTTCTGTGTTTGTTGGAGTACACGGGGGGGGGGGGGGGACAGGCATGAAAAAGATACTTCATGTGAGAGATGTTCTGCCCCCACGGTTACCACTGTCAACACTCCAGCCAGATCCCCCTTTGAGGAAAGTAGAGACAGTGAAAATGAAAGGGAGCTGCAGGACACAGTCACTTTTGAATAACTTTTTCTGGGTGTTCCTGTGGGGGGGGGACATGCTCAAGCTTGTGTCAAGAGGCTGGCTTTCGCTTTCCTTCTTCAAAATTGGCACACAAAAAAAAACTGGAAAGGCACAAACAGTAGAAAAATCTCTTTGAGAGATAAATACTGTGTTACCTTTGAAAGCAAACCAAACATTTATTCTGGTTTTTCTACCCATGAATAAAAGACTGTTCTGTGAGATGAACTATTGAAGGTTTGTGAATTGTATAGCTATTTCTCAGATACTTCTGTGTTTCTCTTGTTACCATTCCTGCAGTTCCGTTTTTTTATGTTTCCTTTTAATCCGATACAGATGAAAGGGAGCATTTTGTCTATGATGAGACACCATTGTCTGACTACAGAGACCCATTATAAGTATTTTCTTTTTTCAATGTTGAATAACATGACATTTCCATTAAGGACAGGTTAGTGATTGTATGTAAACGTATCAAGAGAAAACACAAAGGATGATGTGCACTCTTTTGTTTCATTTCTTCGTTTTATGTACATTGAAAAACCTGGCTATCTTTGTCTGTTGTTGCCATTCTCTCTGTTGTATCATGTTTACATTTTCAATTTCTGTAATTTCATCTTATTTTTTTATGAAGTGCCATTCAACATAAACTTCTCAGAGTATATTCCTGTCCTAACTCAATGATATTGTAAAGTGTTCCTGTGAAATTAACCTTAATATGTGTACAGTACATTGACAGAGGGGAAATACAATTGGTTATATACTTCGTATACTCCTGTGTTGTGTGGCTTTTTTATGAGTGCAAATGCCTCATCAAATGAATGGGTTGCACTTGAACTACTACACACAGCCAGTGGCGTCATTAGGCTGGGGCTCTGGGGCTTCAACCCTGGATGTTTTTGGTCCAGCCCTGAACCTTTATATGGTCCAAAATTGTTATTTCATTTTGTGTTACATTTCAGTGTGATATGAGTTTGCATAACCACACATCAATTGCGCTATTCAGGATCAAAAATAAAAAAGAATGACACATTTTAATAACAGAAATAAACAATCCAATATACTGCACTAGGAAGAAGCACCTGGAGTGACGCAGTGCCTGCTGTGATTGGTGGAGATTTCACAAAGCAGTGGACCACTCACATCCCTTGACCCCTCCCCTACCCCTACAGCACCAGATAGATGTCAATGTCATCACTCAGCAAAATGCCTGTTACTCAGTCAGAGTCTGCAGCACCTTTCTTCTGACAGAGAGGCAAAAAAATGCAAGCAGGTTGAGGATGCAGTGAATAGGGTGGAAAGGGCAGAACAGCTAGAAAGTCAAAGTGCATCAGCAGAGTTAGCCACAGGTTTGTGCAGGGTTGGTGGTAGCTAACTAGCTAGTCTCCTTCAGTATAAGGGTTGGCTAATGCTGATACGCTAGCGTTAGCGCTCAGCATCCTAAAGCTATTGGGTGTCAGTCAGAGTTAATTAACAGTATAGTTAGTGAATGGGCAAGCTTGGGATGTTTGATATAAGTCATGATATTAGGAAAAGTGTTTATTTCCAGTGAGCGTATTTAAATGGGTTTTGTTTCTGTAGCTAGCTTGGCTGGCTAGTTCGGTAGCTACTGGTTGGCTAGCTAGCTGAGACCGAAGAGATGAGACATTTTTTCTAACTGAAGCACATATCTTCTGACAGTAACACAGTGGCCCCCTGTGGACTGAAGCTGAACTTTAATACAACATTATATTTAACCCTGTTTAAAATTAGCAATGTTGAGGTGGTAGAACTGACTAAATGAAATGAGTCGTAGAGGTCTTATAACCTATTCCATTCGCCAGTTAAACATGCTTGGCTCATGTTGGATATTTCCATATAGGCCATGTAACTATTTGTAAAGAAACTGCCCATCATTAAATTGGTGAAATTATTTAATTGAACTTTTATTTTTATTACTCTTTTTATTCACTTAGCTACTTACTTTTTCTATTGTTGTTGCATTGTCGAGAGGTTAACCTGCAAGTAAGAATTTCCTTGCACTGTGTACTTCGTGTGTATCATGAGTATAAGACAAATAAACAAACTTGAACTTAGAAGGGGGAGGGCAGCCAGAAAGAGAGGGAAAAAGATGGCCAGCTTGAAGGTGAACAAAACATTGAAAATACAAAGGCCCTTAAGCTATGTGTTCACAAATGTTATGTAATCTAAAAAGCTCACATTAGCTGGTAGAACTGATTAAATTAAATGAATCATAGAGGTCTTATAACTTCTTCCATTCTACAGGTCTTTTTTTGGCTCATGTCACTTTATATTCATATAACCTAGGGGCTATGTACTGTAGCTTCTTATCTGTCATGTTTGGAGTGGTGTTAAACTGTTATGTGGACACTTGAATTTTTCTTTACAGTTGAGTTCCCTGGTCGTGTCAGTTTACAGTAACTTACAAGAGTAACTGCCCCTAAAAACCAACTTCTCATTTAGAAAAGAGACTATGTGGCATCAATATGAGTCAGAATTGACTACAAAGTGTAAATAGGATCATTTTGATTATAAAGTTAGTCTTGTACGAAACTCAATTTTGTGAGACTTGTGGTCATAACTGCATCACAATGTAAATGAAGGTTGGGTTAGTTTCAATCCTGCCCACAGCTGGCAGCACACGAGTAATCCTAAATTCGGACTGCAGCTGCACGCAACCCAATCATAATACATGTGGTAAATATGGGTTGACTTTGGATATCCCTATGGGGCTAGTTAGGGCTCATCGGTAAATTACACAATGTACATGGGACAATATATTAAAATTACAATAGCTTAAAACCTCAAACCAATGATAAACTGTAGAAATTCATAGACAAATATTGAATGCATTTAATGAGAAAACTAAAAGGTGTCCAACATGAAAATAGTGTCTAATTTGCATTGTGTAATTTATTGACTAGCCCGGAGATAGGCTATCCAAAGTCAGGTCCCACACACCAGCCGACTGAAGCTAATTGGCAAAGTAATTTGGCTAAATCTTCCCAGTGGCGTAAAGTACTTAAGTAAAAATACATTAAAGTACTACTTAAGTAGTTTTTTGGGGTATCTATGCTTTACTATTTATATGATTTTTTTGGCAACTTTTACTTCACAACATTCCAAAAGAAAATAATGTACTTTTTACTCCATACATTTTCCCTGACACCCAAAAGTACTCATTACATTTTAAATGCTTAGCAGGACAGAAAATGGTCCAATTCACACACTTATCAAGAGAACTTCCCTGGTCATCCCTAATGCCTCTGATCTGGTGGACTCACTAAACACAAATGCTTTGTTTGTAAATTATGTTGGAGTGTGTCCCTGGCTATCCATACATTTAAAAAACAAGAAAATTGTGCCGTCTGCTTTGCTTAATAAAATGAATTTTAAATTATTTGTACTTTTACTTTTGATACTTAAGTATATTTTAGCAATTACATTACTTTTGATACTTGTATTTAAAATCAAATACTTTTAGACTTTTACTCAAGTAGTATTTTACTGGGTTACTTTTTCTTGAGGCCTTTTCTATTAAGGTATCTTTACTTTTACTCAAGTATGACAATTGAGTACTTTTTTCACCACTGACTCTTCTCACCTGTGAACACACTCATGAAACACCCACATCAAACCACACCCTGAAACCAACTCACAACTGAATTCAGTCATAGCCTCTAGCATTTCTTAATGAACCAAATCTAAAACGAGGCCAAATCAGGAAGTGCAATCACCCTTTAAAACTAACATGTTGCACTTCTACCTTGCTACCTTTTAGATGAGCCAAGGGGAAGGACAGATGAGAACAGCAGGCCAATAGAACAGGCCAGTGGAGCATTTAGAACAGCAGCAGCCAGGGGCAAATGGTAGGGAAGAGGATAATTTAGATGACTCAGACACTGGCCCAAAACAAGTTCAGCTACCCCAGTATCCCCTTGACTGTTTTGGATTGCAAAACTAAAGAGACACTCCAGACAAGACACAGAGACAGCAACAGAGAGTAGGATATGATGGAGCAAGATACACCAGGCAGACACAAAGAGAGCAACAGAATAATAGATGATGGAGAGAGACTCCAGACAAGACACAGAATGCAGAGGGGTGAGCACACAGACTGTATCACTTAAAGCTGCTTAATAGATTCAAATCACTGCTGTGTGTGTGTGTGTGTGTGTGTGTGTGTGTGTGTGTGTGTGTGTGTGTGTGTGTGTGTGTGTGTGTGTGTGTGTGTGTGTGTGTGTGTGTGTGTGTGTGTGTGTGTGTGTGTGTGTGTGTGTTGTGTGTTGTGTGTTGTTTTGGTTTTACTATCCTTATGGGGAACAAATGGGGACATTTTGCCATTCCCTACAAGGAAAAAGGCTATTTTAGGCTTAGGGGTTAGGTTTAGGGTTAGGGTTACAATTTGGGTTGGGGTTACAATTATGGTTAGGGTTAAGGTTAGGAGGGTTAGGGTTAGGGTTAGGGAAAATAGGATTTTAAATGGGAATCAATTGTTTGGTCCCCACAAAAGTGTGTGTGTGAGAGAGAGAGAGAGAGAGAGAGATAGGGTGTTTGGCTGATAAAAAAGGGCTTTATATAAATAAATAACATTTGATTGGGTACTGTGGGATTATTTAATCAGTTTGGCTCGTTGGACAGGTCAGAGTCTATGTTTGAAGTTGTAAAGTGTTTTTTTTTCAATACACTGTAGATGTACTGTATGTGTTCCAGAGAAGAGAGTAGAGAGTGTTCCAGAGTAGAGAGACCCAAAGTAGCAACTGTAATTGAGTACTGGCAATGTCTGCTGTAGCAAGTGGGAAGGTGCAAGTTACCTGAACAATATCTCAATGTTCTAATCTCTCAATGATCATCTCAAAGTGCTGTTAAATAATAATACAAATTGCCAGGGGGAAATGCCCCCGAACCCCCCTACTGGTTTTGGGCTAAGCCCCCAGTGTCTTCAAATCCTAGAAACAACCCTGCACACAGCCACCATAATGACAGCATAAACATGACTTGGCATCTTCAGGGTTACCTTCAAATGTCATGTGCATTCATTTAGTGGTAGGTATGCAGTCTAATTTGTCTATCCAACTAGCTAAACTGAACTGTCACATGACAATGTAACATCCGGTGTCAAGTAAGGTTGTGTTGAGTCATTTCATAAACTAGCGTCAGCTTCTGGGTGACTAGCAGGTTAGTTACAAGACCATTTTACCTTTGGAGGATATCTTTCTATACAAACGAATACATGTACCACTGTGCAGATATAAGCCATAGCATCAGCGTTTCATCGTCTCTTCCACTGAATGGTCTAAGGGCTGGGGTTAGGCCTGTAGGGATGGAAGTGGGCTGCCTACTGCCGTGTCTGAATGCTTCGGAACTGTTATGTTTGGGAGTGGATCCCTTTCACCTGCTTATCAGGATGTAATTCTAATGAACAAAATCAATCAGCACTAAATACTCATTGCAGCCAGTACACCAGGACCAGTTGAGCCTGCTTCATGTCTAGATACTGTATTTATAAAGCTAGAGACACATCAGAGCCAGTGGCATATTGGAATGGGAACAGTGCCATCTACAGTCCAAAACTATAGGTTCATTGTCTCTTATAGGTTCATCATCTCTGACTAGTTTCTCACTAGATCGCACATTTGCCATTCTCCTACAATCATTTGTCTACTCCTTGAATTGAGACTTCTCAGTAAAGACAACCCCAGTTATCCCATTATCTATCTCCACCTAATCAGCTATGATCAAATATAACCATTGATACCTCTTTTTTTTGGCTGCAATTGTGCAGACATTAGAGACTACATTTCAAAGAACAACCAGACCACTTTACTGTCAATAATGGCGTAAACCAACCAACATTGCACATGACATTCAAGCACAGGGTTCATTATACCACCTTCTCAGCCTAGTAGACCTATTTCAAAGTTTAGTTTATTAGGATACCCATTAGCTACTGCACATGCTGCAGCTACTCTTCCTGGGGTCCACATAAAACGTACAAATACACAAAGTACAGAACAGTTATAGTCAAGAACAACATAAGTTATGACATTAAATACAAAAAAAATAAGAGTTATATATTGGAAAGACACCAAGCGACAACAAAAATACTATTTACACACTATTCATACTGTATATTTTTTTTATTTAACCTTTATTTAACCAGGTAGGCAAGTTGAGAACAAGTTCTCATTTACAATTGCGACCTGGCCAAGATAAAGCAAAGCAGTTCGACACATGCAACAACACAGAGTTCCACATGGAGTAAAACAAACATACAGTCAATAATACAGTTGAAAAATAAGTCTATATACAATGTGAGCAAATGAGGTGAGATAAGGGAGGTAAAGGCAAAAAAGGCCATGGTGGCGAAGTAAATACAATATAGCAAGTAAAACACTGGAATGGTAGATTTGCAGTGGAAGAATGTGCAAAGTAGAAATAGAAATATACATGTATATACACCCCTTGACTTATTCCACAGTTTGTGTCACTGGCCTACACACAATACCCCATAATGTCAAAGTGGAATTATGTTTTTAGACATTTTACAAATTAATTAAAAATGAAAAGCTGAAATGTCTTGAGTCAGTAAGTATTTAGCTCCTTTGTTATGGCAAGCCTAAATATGTTCAGCAGTAAAAATGTACTTAACAAGGCACATTATGACTCTGTGTGCAATAATAATGATTTTTGAATGACTACCTCACCTCTGTACCCACACATACAATTATCTGTAAGGTCCCTCATTCGAGCAGTAAATTTAAAAAATGATTCAACCACAAAGACCAGGGAGGTTTCCATGCCTAGAAGGGCCCCTATTGGTAGATGGGTAAAAAAAGTAGACATTGAATATCCCTTTGAGCATGGTGATATTATTAATTACACTTTGGATGGTGTATCAATACACCCAGTCAGTACAAAGATACGGGCATCCTTCCTAACTCAGTTGCAGGAGAGGAAGGTATCCACTTAGGGATTTCACCATGAGGACAATGGGGACTTTAAGAAAGTTACAGTTTAATGGCTGTGATAGGAGAAAACTGAGGATGGATCAACAACGTTGCAGTCACTCCACAATAATAACCTGCTGCGGGGACTTGCTCCATTCAGCCACAAGAGCATTAGTGAGGTCGGGCACTGATTTGGGGCGATTAGGCCTGGCTCACAGTCCGCGTTTCAATTCATCCAAAAGGTGTTCGATGGGGCTGAAGTCATCTACACAAATCTCGACAAACCATTTCTGTATGGAACCTTGCTTTGTGCACAGGGGCATTGTCATGCTGAATCAGGAAAGGGCCTTCCCCAAACTGTTGGCACGAAGTTGGAAGCACAGAATCGTCTAGAATGGCATTGTCAGCCGTCGTTGCTCCTAGACGTTTCCACTTCACAATAACAGCACTTACAGTTAACCTGGGCAGCTCTAGCAGGGCAGAAATTTAACGAACTGGCTTGTTGGAAAGGTGGCATCCTATGATGGTGCCACGTTGAAAGTCACTGAGCTCTTCAGTAAGGCCATTCTACTGCCAATGTTTGTCTATGGAGATAACAAATAAAAATATTCCAAAACATGCTTCCTGTTTGGAATGAGACACTAAAGTAAAACTGCTAAAAATGTGGCTAATACATTTGTTTGTCCTGAATACAAAGCACTTTGTTTGGGACAAATCCAATACAACATATCACAGAGTTTCACTCTTCATATTTTCAAGCATGGTGGTGGCTGCATCATGTTATGGGTATGCTTGTCATTGGCAAAGACAAGGGAGTTATTTTTTTATAAAAGGAAACGGAATAGAGGTAAGCACAGGCACTGATTTCCAACAGAAACTGGGAGACAAATTCACCTTTCAACAAGTATTTGGTATTTTATTAGGATCTCCATTAGCTGTTGCAAAAGCAGTAGCTGCTCTTCCTGGGGGTCCACACAAAACATTAAGCATAATACAGAATGAATTAACACAGAACATCAATAGACAAGAACAGCTCAAAGACAGAACTACATACAATAACCTAAAACACAAGGCCAAATATTCACTGGAGTTGCTTGCCAAGATGACATTGAATGTTCCTGATTGGCCTAGTTACAGTTTTGACTTAAATCCACTTGAAAATCTATGGCAAGGCTTGCAAATCATCAACAACCAACTTGACAGAGCTTAATGAATTGTGAAAAGAATAATGGGGAAATGTTTCACAATACAGGTGTGGAAAGCTCGTAGAGACTTACTCATTTAGACTCACAGCTTTAGTCAATGCCAAAGTGCTTCTACAAAGTATTGACTCAGGGGTGTGAATACTTATGTAAATTAAATATTTCTGTATTTGCACATATGTATAAAACAAATTTATAAAACAACAACACTTTGTCATTATGGGGTATTGTGTGTAGATGGATGAAAAAATAAATATTTAATACATTTTGAATTCAGGCTGTAACACACTTTTTGTGGAATAAGTCAAGGGGTATGAATTATTTCTGAAGGCACTGTACATATTCATATTCTTATATATATTCTTAGTATCCTATAGGTCTCCTGGTACTCCTGGTACTCTGTATTCTTATCTCCTGATTTATCTGTATTCTTATACAGATAAACACATATACACATATTCTTATACAGTTTAAACAGATCTTTAGAAGAGGAGAGGCGCTGTGATACAATATGTTTTTTTAATCTGTTTTTTAAAGCTAAACTTGCTTTTTGCATGTTGTTGATGTTAGTTATGTGTGTGCAGTTAAGGGAAAGGTGTGCTGCTCTGTTTTGAGCCGGCTGCAGCTTTGCTAGGTCTTTCTTTGCTGCACCTGACCATATTACCAGACAGTCATCAAGATGGGACAAGATCAGAGCCTGAACAACTAGTACAGTTGATCTTTGTGTCAAAAGCGCAAAACATATTTTATAACATGCATACCTCTCTACATCTTCACAACAACTTTCTCAATATGACTTGACCATGATAACTGACCATCCAGTGTTACTCTTAGGAGTTCAGTTTCTTCAACTTGTTCAATGGTCACATCCTTTATGCACAACTCCAGTTGAGGTTTAGGTCTAAGGGAATGCTTTGAACAAAATACAATGCTTTTGGTTTTAGATGTATTTCAGACCAGTTTATTGTTAGTTACCCATTCTGACACTGACTGTAACTCCTTACCAAGAGTTTCAGTGAGGTCACTGACTGTAGGTGCTGTTGTGTAGAGTGTGCCATCATTAGCATACATAGTCATTTTAGCTTTTTGTAAGACAGATGGCAAATCATTTGTAAAATACAGAAGTGTAACGGCCCAAGGCAACTGCCCTGAGGGATACCGCACTGTACATATCTGATGTTGGAGAAGCTTCCATTGAAGAACACTCTCTGGGTTCTATTGGATAAGTACTTCTCCAACCATGTGATGGCAGGTGATGTAAAGTCATAATAAGTGTGTTTTTTCAACAACAAATTATGATCAATAACATCTAAGGCTGCACTGAAATCGAACAAAGCTAAACTTATGGCCAAAGAACAGTAGTCTCAGAAATCCCAGACCTAGGACTAGAAAGACTGACTTTTATTGTTTTGTGAATTTCAGATCAGAATGAATTTCCTCATGTGCCCAGTAATGTGAGAATAAAATGGCAATAACATTTCCCCCCTAAAGTTCCAGAACTCCTAGACCTGTACAAATATTCAAGGGTAAAACTGTATAATAACAAAAACTGTAAAAAGAAATGTGTGGAAACTTTTTGGAAGCGCTTTTATAAAGATGCTGAGTGGCATGATCATGTATCAGCATCTGGCAAACAATCTTCGATTATCATGCGGTACTGATTGTCATAGCAATCAGTTTCTTTGCTGTCTTTTTTTAATTTTGAGGCTTTGCTTTCTGTTCACCAATTGTAAAAGTTGTTGTGGAATTATAGCTAGCTACATATTAGAAGAAGAATGACTAATGCAACACGACCAAAATGACACTGTGGAATGTCATTCTCTTCCTGTGTGGGTTTTTGCTTCCCGTGTGAATGATTGTAGCAGCTAGCGAGCTAACGAATAGGAGCTTTTTAACGCTAGCTAGCCAGCTAGCGAACACATGATAAGGGCAATGACGCAAATCTGTACAAACTGACAGTTTGTCTTAAACAAAAAGTAGATATCTACTGTGTCTTTCCAAAGAAGAAAGACCACCATCACCTGAAAACAATGATAGCCAACTGTGGTAAGCTAGCCAAATGTACTAGCTAACAACCCGCAGTGGTAAGGAAAAATACGAGATTCTTTAGTTAGCTAACGACGTTACTGCTTTACACGGAAGAGAAGCGGCACAGCTGAGCAGCGTTGATTTACATAAGGGAGTCGTCGATAAACCATTTAATACTATATAGTTATCACGAGAGGTTACGAAGTTTTCTATCTAGCCAAACACTCAGTCTCAATTCTGATAGCTAATTTAGCGTTGGCTGTTTTATTTTGATGTGGCCTAACTAGCATGCTAATCGAACGTTCATGATGTAATTGCTGCCAAATCTCTATGTTAGCCATTCTGTTTATTCCGACACATTATAATGCATTTGTTTATAAGTATTATCTCGAAATTACATGTTGTCTTGTTTTGGAAGCACAACTAAGGTTACCTAGCTAAGTAGCAATGGTTGGCATATAGCTAACTGCTAACTATTTGGTTATAGCTAACGTTAGCATGTATCTAATGTTAAGTGTTTTCAGTTGACAAATCAGCTAGGTATCTTGCTATGTTTGTTGGTGGCGTGCATTGGTTGGCAAATAACGTATGGAGGAAATTGTTGATAGCTAAAATAACATGTAGGCAGCTGCTAGCTAGCATTACCTAGCCAGCTAACTTAGATAACAGTAAAATACGTTATATTGTGTCTATCAGTCAGTAGGTTGGCCTTGACGCTAACGTTATAGCTACCAAGGGGTCATGAAAAATATAATTCCTAGTTAGTTGGGTTATGAACTAAGCTCCCGAATGGCTAATGGGTAGCTAGCTAGCTTTCTGCATTGGCTGATTCAGATACTTTAGGGTAGCAGTATACATATATATCTATGGAGTATCATTGCAGATGTTTATTCTGATCATTTCTCAGGATTCATAAAGCTTCCGGTCTCATGAGGTTGAGGACTCCAAATACATATCTAAAGAAATGAGTCCAACCTAGTTACGGCTCCATCTCTGAGTAGGAGCGTTATTATGATTGCCTGTGACATTAGAGCGGTGCACGGCGTCTTCCTCTGAAGGATGTTATCAGGACCTACTCTTAATTTATTGAAGTGTGACTCAAAATGCTGGAAATGTGTGAAGAGACCAACCAAAGCAGTTGTGATTTTTCTTCCAGATGAATGTTATTTAGTCAGTGGGTCACCACCAGTGTGCCAAAAAGTAATTCTCCAGATAAAGCAAGGATTACTTTTTAGCAAGAACTGCACAGCAAAGCAGCCCAGTCTGGAGCACGAACATGCACAGCCTCCCTTGAGATACACTAAGGACTATACACCAGAAAGTGAAGAGGACTGTCTTCAATTGACTCATTAACTTTTCATCCTCAATGGAAGTGCCGTTGTAGATACGTGAACGGGTGGCTACAACTGGACCGTCTGGAGCTCCAGCCTTAGAGGAAACCTTGCAACCCTGGGTTGGCTGCTCTGAGGGGGACAATGGGTTCCCAAGCTCTTCAGATACTGCGGCAGGGGGTGTGGGCTTCGCTCACAGGAGGCTGGTATGTGGACCCCCATCAGAGCACGTTCTCCAACTGCTTCCACCTGTACCTCTGGATCTTTCTCCTGGCCTTCCCTTTCCTACTCTACATGGTGAGGGGACAATTTATGATTTCTGTAGATAAAAAGGGTGGAAAAATTCATTTCAACTGGGTGTCATGTTCGTCAGGCACTTTTTACATACACATTTAGTAGTGCAGTAACAGCCACTATTCAGGTCAAACTGGTTTTTATCATAGGACAGGAGAAAAGGATGATGTTGGTAATAAAGTGGAACAGACCGTACCATTTTCCCCTCCCTATTCAAAACAGCATTACTTCTCTTACTTTCATGTTTAAGGTTTTGTGGTCAAACGTGTTCATATTTGCTCTAGTGACGCGTGTTACCTGTAAACCAGACATGTTATGTCCTCTCAAGCTGTCATGTCCGTCATCTTTGAAGAGTGGTCCTTCCTTGTCTGTAATATGATGCCCAATTTGTCCATGTGCCTGCTTAACTAGGTGAACCATTTGTTCTTTTACTGGTATTGAGAACAAGGTGTTGTTTCACTACCCTCATCATGGGCTAGCCTACTTTTATTCCCAGCTCTGGACTCAATCTTTCTTCTCCCCTCCCCTCTCTTGTCCTTCCGTCCAGTCTCTCCCCCCCAGCCTGGTCGTGGCAGGTGTGTACTGTGCTGTGGTGGCAGCCTTCTTCACAGCCATAAAGGCAGTGAACTTTCGCCTCCATGCCATGTTCGACCTGGGGGAGATAGTGGAGAAGAGGCAGGCCTCGCTCATAACCGACGCCCCACGGCTAGAAGAGGGGGATGATGGGTCCGGAGGCCACGACGCGAATCAGCACGGGTACTGGCGGAGATTTCCAAATCCTAATGGATTTTTTTTTTGTTAAATCATGTCAAAACAAGATGTCATTCTATGTCCATCGAGGGGAGAGGCTCATTTGTGTTGATGCTTTGAGGGCTGTTATTTCACATGATTGTGGGCAGATTTTAGTGTTGTGTTTTCTCATGTTGCTATGTTCCCCTCTCAGGGACAGCAATGTTGGTGTGGAGATGACTGTGTTCAGGAAGGTCAACTCAACACCTCCAGTTCGCTGCAGCTCCCAGCACTCTCTGTTTGGACTCAACCAGGTGTCGGTGAGGACTGCCTTGCATATACACCGCACACATACATACTCTTAACATAGTGCCACGCAACAAACTGCACACTTCATGCACACTGCACAGGAACATGAAATGATTGGGTTGTTTAATTCCATACAAATGATCTATATTCCTGTGATATTCAATCTTAATCCAACAAATGTTTTTGTTGTTGTTTCCCCTCAGGAGTTTTTGCCTCAGCTTGATGACAGTGGAGGCTCCAAGGGTATAGCATTAATCTAACTCCACTCTAACCGCAGTGTTGTGGTTGGTAAAGTAGATCTGACTAAGAGTTGCTGTGTTTTTTTTTTTATCCAACATGGGCAACAGTGTAATTTAGGGACTGCTTCTTCTCTTCTCAGATATCAAGGATCTGATGCGAGAGCAAGGCAGCAACAACTTGATTGTCACGTCAGCACACCGGGAGATTCTCCGCCACAGCTCCCAGGACCCGATCCGTAAGCATAGCGTTACACTGGAAATAGACCGAGAATCTTTTGTCCATGTGCAAAATGGTGATATAACGTTTATTTAATCCAACGCAAAACACGTTAGCTATGTTGGTCTTTGCTTTGTCGTGTGTACTTAGTTTGGATTTTCACTTCTTTCAGATGTTGCCAATGTTGCCAACATGGTCCAGTCCTGCTTGGCTGCTGCTCTAGGAGGAGAGTTCCCGGGTCTAAGGGGAGTGGGAGCAGGGATGTCAGGGGGATTTGGTAGCTTACAACCTGGGGAGTGCATCTCCATCCCCCCCTCCCCTTCCAGTCAGGAAGACGGAGGAGAGAAGGGCCAGTTGGAAGAGATTGAGGGGATGCTGGAGCAGCTGTCCCAGCAGAGTCCTGATGAGGATGTGATCGTGATGGGGGCCTACTCCCCCCTGGGCCCCTCTGCTGAGTCGGGGAGCCTGGGGGACACTCCCATCAGCCCTCTCATAAAGAGCAGTCTGAGTGAGGAGCTGAGTGAGAACCTGTTGGGGCTGGGCCTTGACCCCGTGGCTTTCGCCCCAGGAACAGAGCACCCAGGCAGCCGCAGTGGGGTGGCCATGGCCGCTGGCTCCACAGACAGCTGCTTCAGTGGGGGCGGGGCAGCCACGGACCGCGAGACCCTCAGCACCGTCAGCAGCTACCGCAGTGAGAAGACTGACTCCACCCAGCTGGAGAGCCCTTCACTCAGCCTGCCACGGAACATAGACGCAGGGACACCGACCTCTGCCCCAGCCCTGGGCACCAGTACCCTAGAGCCAGCAGAGGAGCCAGTGCTGCAGGGGGGAAGTGATACTGACGACCTGTCGGACAGCGAACTGCTGCGCTCCCCCGCCAAAGAGTGCTCTCTGGGCCAGGAGCTTGATAGGACACTGGTGGAAGGGGAAGATTTGCCACATGTCCCCTCAGATATTGCACAGCCCCCCTCCCTCCAGGACTCATCTCCCTCCAGTAGCGGGCACTCCGAGGCCTGTGATCTGGACAGGAGGGTTCCCCCCCTCCCCCCTCCGAGGCAGGCCAGCTCGGTGCCGTCAGGGCTGGCCCTGGGTCTAGTGTGTTCTGAGCCTGCGTTGCCCGTCTCCTCCACCCCATTCCTGCACTCTGAGCAGTCCTCTCTGCAGGCCCAGCAGGTGGTGCGCCCCAAAGACTTGAAGCTGCTGCGGACCGGTGGCAGTAGTGTGGGCCACCGGCCTGGCCGCAGGAAAGCCCCTCGTAAGCGAGGTGGAGCGGGAAGCAGCAGCTTTGACTGCAGCTCCTACAGGCGGCACCACGGGCAGCACAGAGACTACATCCCAGTGCGCAGCCGGCTGGGGGCTAAGGCCTACAGCGAGAGCCTGTTTGAGGACTCCAGTGACGAGGACGACGGCAGTGACATGAGCGCCGGCTCAAGTCTGGGCTCCCAGAGACGCTACAGCTCTGACGACGACGACGATGACGATTCGAGCTCCTCTACCTCCTGCTACTCCCCTGACCTCGCTAACGCTGGCATTACGAACCCGCCGCCCTCCTCCACCCAGCTTCCCAACCCCAGGGAAGGAGAGTTGTCTGAGACGGCTGGCCCATCCCACTCCCAAAGGGCTCAGAGGTCAGCTAGCACGGCTAGTGCTAAGACTCACGCCAGGGTGCTCAGTATGGACGGGGCCGGTGGGGGCCACACTAACACTGTGGCCCTACCCTCCACCATGCTGACCTCCTCCACCCCCGCTCCACGAACCCTCACCGTCTCCAAGTCAGACCTGGAGGCCCGGACCAGCCATACAGACGGCTTCCCTGGAACTCACCACCATCGCCTGGACTCCCTGGGAGGCTCCTGGGCTGGCAACCAGACGGGCTGGAGGGCCGGGGAACTGGTGGAGGAGGGAGCTGTGGGGGGAGGTGAGACATACTATATTCTCTCTAACTCTGGGCCTTTATTCATAACGTGTGCTGATCAGAGCGCCCCTGTCCATTTCATTATAATCTAAAAGGCTAAACTGATTCTAGATCAGCAAACCCTACTTTAAAACATTCCCATTCAAGATGGAAAGCTCTGAAATGTGTAACTGTTTCATTGAAATTTGGATTGTTTGCTATATTTACTCCATTAATCAGGGTCAGGTATTTCTAGAATTCAACATCTGAAATGAACGTCCTTGTACTAATGTGAATATCTGCTGCCCCAGCTCTGGCCCCGGAGGAGGGGGGCAAGCGGGACTCGGTGAGCAGTGTGAAGAGGACCCAGGCCATCCGCAGGCGACACAACGCGGGGAGCAACCCCACACCACCCCCCTCTACCATGGGCTCCCCACCCAGGTTGGTCCAGTCAAACACTTCCACACCAGCGTGCTTGCTACACAGTTGAAGTCGGAAGTTTACATACACCTTAGCCAAATACATTTAAACTCAGTTTTTCACAATTCCTGACATTTAATCCTAGTAAAAATTCCCTGTCTTAGGTCAGTTAGGATCACCACTTTATTTTAAGAATGTGAAATGTCAGAATAATAGTACAAAAAATGATTTCAGCTTTTGTTTCTTTCATCACATTCCCAGTGGGTCAGAAGTTTACATAGACTCAATTAGTATTTGGTAGCATTGCCTTTCAGTTGTTTAACGTGGGTCAAAAATTTCAGGTAGCCTTCCACAAGCTTCCCACAATAAGTTGGGTGAATTTTGGCCCATTCCTCCTGACAGAGCTGGTGTAACTGAGTCAGGTTTGTAGGCCTCCTTGCTCGCACACGCTTTTTCAGTTCTGCCCACATATTTTCTATAGGATTGAGGTCAGGGCTTTGTGATGGCCACTCCAATACCTTGACTTTGTTGTCCTTAAGCCATTTTGCCACAACTTTGGAAGTATGCTTGGGGTCATTGTCCATTTGGAAGACCCATTTGCGACCAAGTTTTAACTTCCTGACTGATGTCTTGAGATGTTGCTTCAATATATCCACATAATTTTCCTCCCTCATGATGCCATCTATTTTGTGAAGTGCACCAGTCCCTCCTGCAGCAAAGCACCTCCACAACATGATGCTGCCACCCCTGTGCTTCACGGTTGGGATGGTGTTCTTCGGCTTGCAAGCCTCCCCCTTTTTCCTCCAAACATAATGATGGTCATTATGGCCAAACAGTTCTATTTTTGTTTCATCAGACCAGAGGACATTTCTCCAAAAAGTATGATCTATGTCCCCATGTGCAGTTGCAAACCGTAGTCTGGCTATTTTATGGCGGTTTTGGAGCAGTGGCTTCTTCCTTGCTGAGCGGCCTTTCAGGTTACATCGATATAGAACTCGTTTTACTGTGGATCTAGGTCCTTTGCTCTTCTGGGATTGATTTGCACTTTTCGCACCAAAGTACATTCATCCCTAGGAGACAGAACGTGTCTCCTTCCTGAGAAATATGACGGCTACGTGGTCCCATGGTGTTTATACCTGCGTACTATTGTTTGTACAGATGAACGTGATAGCTTCAGGTGTTTGGAAATTGCTCCCAAGGATGAACCAGACTTGTGGAGGTCTACAATTTTTTTTTCTGAGGTCTTGGATGATTTTGTTTGATTTTCCCATGATGTCAAGCAAAGAGGCACTGAGTTTGAAGGTGGGCCTTGAAATACATCCACAGATACACCTCCAATTGACTCAAATTATGTCAATTAGCCTATCAGAAGCTTCTCAAGCCATGACATCATTTTCTGGAGTTTTCCAAGCTGTTTGAAGGAACAGTCAACTTAGTGTATGTAAACTTCTGTCCCACTGGAATTGTGATACAGTGAATTATCTGTCTGTAAACAATTGTTGGAAAAATGACTTGTCATGCGCAAAGTAGATGTCTTAACCGACTTGCCAAAACTATAGTTTGTTAACAAGAAATTTGTGGAGTGGTTGAAAAACAAGTTTTAATTACTCCAACCTAAGTGAATGTAAACTTCTGACTTCAACTGTATCTCTTATGCCAGTCACCTCCGTATTTACATGCTCCGTAAAGCCCAGCTCCTGTCTTCCTGTAGTCTACAGGACCTCCAGCGTGCCCGTACCTCCTCACACTCGCGGACCCGGACCCTGCCCTCTGCCTTACAGTTCGCCACCTCACTACTGCTGCCCCGCGGGGGGGTCCACGAGGCCTCTACCTTCGACGACACCACAGAGGGGGCTGTGCACTACTTTTATGACGAGGGTGGTGAGTGTGTGGGGATGCTAGGCTGAGGCTCGCTTTTGAACCTTGGGGGGGGGGCCCTCTCTCATTTTAATAAACCTAGCCTGAAGAGAGCGAGAAATAAGCCCCATTGTTCGTGGGCGTTACTGAGGCATTCATGTATTTAAATTTGCATAGCAAATGATTCTGTCCTAGTTTACGATGTAGTCGATGCTCTCCATTCATTGTTGTCGCTGTGCTGGTGTTTTTCCAGGAGTGAAGAGATCGTACACGTTTGGACCTGCTGGAGGCGGTTATGAGGACCCAGTGGCGTGAGTGTCTCTCTCTGATGCGCTTTAGGCTCTTTGCCTGAAACTGATTTTGATATGTCTGGGCCCCTCCCTCTTCTTCTCTCAGGGAGCGGGAACGACAGTCCCAATCCTCCAGCTTCACTTCCACTGATGTCCAGGAGGGGGCCCCGGTGCTTACTATGCTCCAGCCTAGGCCCGTGGTTCTGCAGGGCATGCAGGTACGCAGGGTGCCCCTGGAGATGTCAGAGATGCCAGAGGTGAGAGGAAACACCATTCCAATTCCTGTTTCAACAGCTTTGTTCCGAAGCTGTATCCGTACGCATTGGATACAGTGATCACAATATAGTGGCTATATCCGGGAAAGCCAAAGTTCCAACAGCTCGGCCTAAAATTGTGTGTATGAGATCATACAAAATATTTTGCTGTGACTCTTATGTGGATGATGTAAAAAATATTTTTTGGTCTGATGTGATTAATAAGGAGCATCAAGACATTGTACTTGATGAATTTATGACATTGCTTCTTCCAGTTATTGATAATTATGCACCTGTTAAGAAACTGACTGTTAGAACTGTTAAGGCTCCATGGATTGATGAGGAATTGAAAAACTGTATGGCTGAAAGAGATGGGGCAAAAGAAGTGGCTAATAAGTCTGGCTGCACATCTGACTGGCTGACTTACTGCAAATTGACAAATGTGACTTAACTCAACAAAAAGAAGAAGAAACTGTATTATGAAGCCAAGATCAATGATGGAAAACAACTTTGGAGTACTTTAAATGAAATTATGGGCAGTAAGACAAATTCAACTCCATCTTTCATCGAATCAGATGGCTTATTCATCACACAACCATTTTGATGTTGCAAATTATTTTAATTATTACGTTGGCAAAGTGGGCAAACTTAGGCAGGAAATGCCAACAACGAACAGTGAGCCATCATACTCATGTATAAAAAACAAACAAATAATGAAAGAAGCATTGCAAGTTTTTGAATTTTGTCAAGTTAGTGTGGGAGAGGTGGGAAAATTATTATCGATCAATATTGACAAACCTCCTGGCATTGACAACTTAGATGGAAAGCTACTGAGGATGGTAGCTGACTCTATAGCCACTCCTGTCTGTCATATCTTTAATCTGAGCCTAGAGGAAAGTATTTGTCCTCAGGCCTGGAGGGAAGCCAAAGTCATTCCGCTTCCCAAGAGTGGTAAAGCGGCCTTTACTGGTTCTAACAGCAGACCTATCAGCTTGCTGCAAGGCTCTTAGTAAACTGTTGGGAAAAATTGTGTTTGACCAAATACAATGCTACTTCTCTGTAAAAACAAAATAACAACAGACTTTCATCATGCTTATAAAGAAGGGCACTCAACATGTCCTCCACTGACACAAATGACTGATGATTGGTTGAAAGAAATTGATAATAAGATTGTGGGAGCTGTACTCTTAGATTTCATTGCCGCCTTTGATTTTATTGACCATAACCTGTTGTTGAGAACGTATGTGTTATGGCTTTTCAACCTCTGCCATATCGTGGATTCAGAGCCATCTATCTAATAGAACTCAAAGGGCTTTCTTTAATGGAAGCTTCTCAAATGTCAAACATGTAAAGTGTGGTGTACCACAGGGCAGCTTTCTAGGCCCTTTTCTTTTTTCGATTTTTACCAATGACCTGCCTCTGTCAATAAAAAAAGCATGTGTGTTCATGTATGCTGATGATTCAAACAAATACGCATCAGCAACCACAGCTAATGAAATCACTGAAACCCTTAACAAAGTCTGTTTTGGAATGGGTGGCTAGTAGTAAACTGGTCCTGAACATGTCTAAAACTAAGAGCATTGTATTTGGTACAAATCATTCCCTAAGTTCTAGACCTCAGCTGACTCTGGTAATGAATGGTGTGGCTGTTGAACAAGTTGAGGAGAATAAATGACTTGCTGTTACCTTAGATTGTAAACTGTCATGTTTAAAACATATCGATTCAATGGTTGTAAAGATGGGGAGAGGTCTGTTTGTAATAAAGTGATGCTCTGCTTTTTTGACACCACACTCCACAAAGCAAGTCCTGCAGGCTCTAGTTTTATCTTAGCTTGATTATTGTACAATCATGTGGTCAAGTGCTGCAAAGAAAGACCTAGTTAAGCTTTAGCTGGCCCAGAACAGAGCGGGACATCTTGCTCTTCATCGTAATTAGAGGGCTAATATTAATACTAGGCATGCCAGTGTCTCTTGGCTAAGAGTTGAGGAAAGACTGACTGCGTCACTTCTTGTTTTTATAAGAAACAATGTGTTGGAAATTCCAAATTGTTTGCCTAGTCAACTTCTACACAGCACTGACACACACACACACACTTACCCCACCTTTTCACAGTCCCCAGGTCCAGAACAAATTTAAAGGAACGCACCGTATTATACAGAGCCAGGAGTGCAGAGAACTCCCTTCCATCTTATATAGTGCATGTGAACAGCAAACCTGGTTTTAAAAAAGTAAAGCAAAACCTCACGGCAGAACGCTTCTCCCCTGGGTGACCTACTTGCGTGTGTATGTACTGACATGTATGTGTAACTGATAGCTGCGCTCACACACTACATGTAAATGTTTTTAAATGTATGTAAATTGTAAAGTATTTTGACTAATGTTTATTTCGTTATGTCGGACCCCAGTAGGACTTGCTGCTGGCGTCGGCTAATGGGGATCCTTATCAATCAAATCAAAATCATGTGTTTCAGACAAAATTAACCCTCTGGACATTTCTTGCATATTCCTGTAAATGTGGCTTTAGTTTCTTTTAAATGTTTTAATACGCATGATGTTTGACTTGAATCCCCCTCTATCTCCAGTTTGACCTGGACCATGAGTCTCTGCATGAGTCCCACGAGAACACGCTGATGATCGAGGAGAAGGCCAAGCCCAAACAGTACTACCGTTTCTGGGTGCTGCCAGGGAAGTGGCTGAGGGTACGCTACGACCGCCTGGCCCTGCTGGCGCTACTGGACAGGTGAGACACAGCAGCTAGCTAGTTTATCGCAGTGGTAATATGATCCAATGTTTGTCACTGTACTGAGGAGGAAGCCAATGTTTCGTTAATAGGTTATTTTATATACTGTGGAGTGACAGTGTTAGGGTTACTGCTTTCTCCAAAAAGATAGCATTTTCTGGAAAACCTGGGCATTTTTTGTAACGTTACTGGAATTTTGCAACCCTGTACAGTAAATGACCTCCATTGTGTCTGTCCTGTAGGAACCGTGGTGTAGGGGAGAATGTGTTTGCTGTGGTGCTGGCCAGCATGGTGGCCTTCCTGGGGTTCCTGCTCCTCTTGCAGGGCTTCTTCAGGGACATCTGGGTCTTCCAGTTCTGCCTGGTCATCGCCAGCTGTCAGTACTCACTACTGAAGGTACACAACACAAGTCATAAGGATTCAATAAAGTTCTATTCAATTCCTATATTCCCTTTTTATTAAAACAGTAATACAGTAAAAAAAAATCAACTGCCAACATGTTTGTTGAACCGTAATAGACCAGTGTTAACTTGAAGTAAACTAATGTGTTAACGCTTGAAATGACTCTCTCCTTCCTCAGAGTGTTCAACCAGATGCAGCCTCCCCAATGCATGTAAGTGGATGATGCCATTCAAACATCTGTCTTGGTCATTATCAAGTTGGTAACCTATCTATCGTTGATTCTTGTTTTGATGGCACAACCTGATGACTGTCTGGTCTAACCCGTCAGGGCCATAACTGGGTCATCGTGTACAGTCGGCCTGTCTACTTCTGCCTGTGCTGTGCTCTCATCTGGGTGTTAGACTTGGCAGGGCGCTCAGGCCACCTGCAGCCCTTCTCACTCTACGGCGTCACCTTCTTCTCCGCTCACTTCCTGCTCTGTGCCAGGGACGTGCTCATAGGTCAGTCAGTGTTAGCAACTTCTAGCTGTGTGCTGTTATGTATTTTGTATCGTGTTGCGACCAACCAACTCATTCAAGCCCTTTCTCCCTCTCTGTCTCTTTCTTCCCCCTCAGTGTTTGCCTTGTGTTTCCCCGTCATTTTCCTTTTTGGGCTTCTACCTCAGGTCAATACCTTCCTCATGTGTCTGCTGGAGCAGGTCGACATGCACATTTTTGGGGGAACAGGTAAGACAGGGCCACACAGTGAGATGCCATTCACTGTAATTCACAAAGTAAATTCTCAGATTTTTTGTTGAGTGATGCCTGTTGACCCTGTGTGTGTGTGTGTGGTTTCTCTCCACAGCCACCACCAGCCCCCTGTCGTCTCTTTACAGCCTGTTACGCAGTGTGTTGGTGGCTGCGTTGCTCTATGGATTCTGCCTCGGGGCTATCAATGCGCCCTGGGAACACCCCCATGTGCCAGTACTGTTTTCAGTGTTCTGCGGCCTGCTCCTGGCCCTCTCCTACCACCTGAGCCGCCAAAGCAGTGACCCTGTCATCCTGTGGTCAGTATACCTCTACTCTTTAGTGTTGCATACCGAAACCTCTGTACTTTTTCGCTACTACAACATGAAAAACGGTCCGGTATTAGAATGATGTATTCATATATATTGTTTTGTAAATAAATACACTACCGTTCAAAAGTTTGGGGTCACTTAGAAATGTCCTTTGTTTTTGAAAGAAAGTCACATGTTTTGTCCATTTTTAAAATAACATCAAATTGATCAGAAATACAGTGCAGACATTGTTAATGTTGTAAATGACTATTGTAGCTGGAAACGGCTGCTTTTTAATGGAATATCTACATAGGCGTACAGAGGCCCATTATCAGCAACCATCACTCCTGTGTTCCAATGGCATGTTGTGTTAGCTAATCCAAGTTTATCATTTTAAAAGGCTAATTGATCATTAGAAAACCCTTTTGCAGTTATGTTAGCACAGCTGAAAACTGTTGTCCTGATTTAAATAAGCAATAAAACTGTCCTTCTTTAGACTAGTTGAGTATCTGGAGCATTTGTGGGTTCGATTTACAGGCTCAAAATGGCCAGAAACAAATAACTTTCTTCTGAAACTCGTCAGTCCATTCTTGGTCTGAGAAATTAAGGCTATTGCATGCAAGAAATTGCCAAGAAACTGAAGATCTCGTACAATGCTGTGTACTACTCCCTTCATAGAACAGCGCAAACTGGCTCTAACCAGAATAGAAAGAGGAGTGGGAGGGCCCGTTGCACAACTGAGCAAGAGGACATGTACAGTAGAGTGTCTAATTTGAGAAACAGACGCCTCACAAGTCCTCAACTGGCAGCTTCATAAAACAGTACTCGCAAAACACCAGTCTCAACGTCAACAGTGAAGAGGAAGAGGCGACTCCGGGATGCTGGCCTTCTAGGCAGAGTTGCAAAGAAAAAGCCATATCTCAGACTGGCAAATAAAAGATTAAGATGGGCAAAAGAACAGACACAGGACAGAGGAACTCTGCCTAGAAGGCCAGCATCCCGGATTTGCCTCTTGACTGTTGAGTCAAATTTCTGCCTTGCTAGAGCTGCCCCGGTCAACTGTAAGTGCTGTTATTGTGAAGTGGAAATGTGTATGAGCAAAAACGTCTCAGCTGCGAAGTGGGAGACCACTCAAGCTCACAAAACGGCACAGCCGAGTGCTAGAAATGCGCAGTTTGTAAAAATCGCCTGTCCTCGGTTGCAACACTCACTACCGAGTTCCAAACTGCCTCTGGAAGCAACGTCAGCGTAATAACTTTTCGTCAAGAGCTTCGTGAAATGGGTTTCCATGGCCGATCAGCCACACACGAGCGTAAGATCACCATGCGCAATGCCAAGCGTCGGTTGGAGTGGTGTAAAGTTCTCTGCCATTGGACTCTGGAGCAGTGGAAACGCGTTCTTTGGAGTGATGATTCACGCTTCACCATCTGGCAGTCTGATGGCTGAATCTGGGTTTGGCGGATGCCAGGAGAACGCTACCTGCCCGAATGCATAGTGGCGTCTGTAAAGTTTGGTGGAGGAGGGATAATGGTCTGGGGCTGTTTTTCATGATTTGGGCTAGGCCCCTTACATGCTGACCACACCGCTCGCGCGCCTCAAGCGAGCGTCTGCGTAGCCAGGCGCTAAAATAGAAATTGGTTCTATTTGTGACGCTCAACGCGCTGCAAGTGCGGCCTCTCCCATCTCCTCACTGGTTTTTAGGAGCATATACCCACGTGGGTGATTGAAAGATGAACTTAGGTCCACACTCCGGTTGTAGTAATGCTGTAGAGTTGGTTGCCAACCGCTATATAAAGTCCAAAGAAGAAAAAGAAGCCTGAAGGAAGGAGGAGATATGGCGAGAAACTAATTCGGTTTACTGTTTTATCTGTGGATTAATTGTCGTGGTAGAGGACCTTGTGCATTTCAGGTAAAATAACAACCCAATGTTTATATACCAGGACAAATTAGCGAGCAACAGCAAGCTAGATAGCTAAATTGCCATAAATGTTTAAGACTTTTTGACCTGTCCCCAAATTAATATAATTGGTTCAGAGTTTGTTTTGATAGTTCAACCTGCGTGTCCTGATCACTTCTGGTGTGGGTGAACAAACTCACGCGCGCGTTTGATCAGTCCGGTTTGGTCAGCAATGCTGTCTATCTGTACTGTTAGTTCCTCTATTTCCTTTTTTTAAGATGAACTCTGTTGACCGAACTACTTTTTGTTTTAAAGATGGGTATTGAATTGCATGTCCTCCAAAGGCACATATTTTAAAAGTGTCCCATACAATAAGGGGGTCTGCTGTACCTATGTTTTTTACCCAAGTTGATTTGAAGAGATGAACAGAATGCATCAGGGATTGGTTGTTTCATTTTATTTGTGTTCATTTTGGAGTTGAATCTGCTTTTCAAAAAAGTAACCAGAACTGACCATCTCACAGTGCATCCCCACGTTTGTTTTTTTTGTTGTTGATGTGGTATCGTTTTATCATCGTGATACTAAACCTATTATCGGAATCGAAGTCAAAATTCTGGTATCGTGACAACACTACTCTTTACGGCTCTCTGTCTGGTCAATGGACAGCTCATTAGTGTCTCTGCGTTGATTTAATATAAATATGATGACAATGATATACCCACTGGTACCTTGAAACTCACTAATATTCCCTGATCCTAAGATCAACTCTACCCTGTCACTCATATCATACATTACACTGCATGTGTTTTTCTCTCTAGGTCTCTGGTCCGCTCTAAGTTCTTTCCCGAGCTGGAGAGCCGGACCCCTGAGGAGCCTCCTCTGGAGATCAAAGACCCCCTGCCTGAGAAGCTACGCGACTCTGTGGTAAGATCAAGGATGCGTCCCAAATGGCTCTGGTTAAAAAAGTAGTGCACTATCAAATCAAATTGTATTTACATTTACATTTAAGTCATTTAGCAGACGCTCTTATCCAGAGCGACTTACAAATTGGAAAGTTCATACATATTCATCCTGGTCCCCCCGTGGGAATTGAACCCACAACCCTGGCGTTGCAAGCGCCATGCTCTACCAACTGAGCCACACGGGACCGTGTGTATTTGTCACATGCGCCGAATACAACAGGTGTAGGACCTTGCAATGAAGTGCTTACTGACAAGCCCTTAACCAACAACGCAGTTTTAAGAAAAATACCTAAAGAAAAATAAGAAATAAAAGTAACAAATAATTCAAGAGCAGCAGTAAAATAACAATAGCGAGGCTATATACAAGGGGTACCGGTACACTATGTAGGGAATAGGGTTCTATTTGGGACTCACAAAGCAGTGACAGACTGACCAGGTGAATGCAATTATCACTTATTGATGTCACTTGTTAAATCCACTTCAATCAGTGTAGATGAAGGGGAGGAGACGGGTTAAAGAAGGATTTTTAAGCCTTGAGACATGGATTGTGTATGTGTGCCATTGAGGGTGAATGGGCAAGACAAAGATTTAAGTGCCTTTGAACGGGGTATGGTAGTAGGTGAGAGTGTGTCAAGAACTGCAACGCTGCTGGGTTTTTCACACCACAGTTTCCCGTGTGTATCAAGAATGATCCACCACCCAAAGGACATCCAGCCAACTTGACACAACTGTGGGAAACATCCCTGTGGAAGGCTTTCGACACCTTGTATAGTCCAATGCGCCGACGAATTGAGTCTGTTCCGAGGGGGGAAAGGGTTGCAACTCAATATTAGGAAGGTGTTCCTAATGTATTGTCCGCTCAGTGAATATAACATAAATGTTTGAATGCGGTTGGTGGTCTGAGGTTTTAAAACCCTTTTCATCTCTCTCTGTCTTTTTTTTTTACAGAGAGAGATTTTCCACTCGGATCTGGTCATGTTTCCCCTCATGGCTGTCATCACGTTTGCCATCAGTGCCAGCACCGTGTTCATCGCTCTGCAGGTCAGTCAACTCACCTGGTCGACTGTAGATGGACGATATAACGTTTCAATATCTAGAGAGAAACCCTTCTGGTTTTCTATGACACTCCCCAGTGAAACCTTGTCTCTCTCCCCTCCAGCCTGCTCTTAGTTATATCTTGTACATGGTGGCCGGGGTGGTGGGCTTCCTCACACACTACCTGTTGCCTCAGCTCCGCAAGCAGCTGCCCTGGTTCTGCCTGGCCCACCCCGTGCTCCGTTCTCGAGAGTACAGCCAGTTCGAGGTCCGCGGTAAGTAGCAACCCGTCACCCCCTAAACGCACACGTTCACACGCCCTGAAGAATTGTGTCGAAGCCTGTGGTTTGTCATTGATTGTTTTGCTATGCCCTGTCCGTCCCAGATGCCGCCCAGTTGATGTGGTTCGAGAAGCTGTATGCGTGGCTGCAGTGTGTGGAGAAGTATGTCATCTATCCGGCTGTAGTGCTCAACTCCCTCACTACAGAGGCGCAGCGCGTCAGCCTGAAACCCAAGGAGCTTGACATCTAGTAAGCAGCTCAAGCCATCCCCTTTTACCAACCTCACCACACGTTCCTCTCCCTCCCTCATCCCATCTATCCACCCAGTCAGAGCTGAGGGCATGTTTATTGAGACTACACTTTGTTATTGCACCATTAATGTGTTTTGATGTCCCCCTCCTCTCGGTCTCCAGCGGCCGTGCTCTCTTCATCTCTCTGGCGGGGATGAAGCTGCTGCGTTCGTCGTTCTGCGCCCCGTCTCTGCAGTACGTCACGCTGTCCTTCACCGCCCTCTTCTTCCTCTTCGACTACCCACACTTCTCAGAGACCTTCCTGCTCGACTACTTCTTCATGTCCATCCTCTTCAGCAAGGTACAAAATACTCCTCTCTGGGATTTGGTTTTGCACAAATTCAACCAAATGAAAGTACCTACACATACTTAGCTGTATGTATACTGAACAAAAATATAAATGCAACATGTGACAATTTTTTTTTTTTTACTAAGTTAGTCCATATAAGGAAATCGGTCAATTGAAATAAATTCATTAGGCCCTAATCTATGGCTTTCACATGACTGGGTAGGGTTGCAGCCATGGGAGGGCATAGGCTCACACACTTGGCTGCCAGGCCCACCCAATCAGAATCAGTTTTTCCCCACAAAAGGGCTTTATTACAGATAGAAATACTCCTCAGCACCCCCCCCTCAGACGATCCCACAGGTGAAGAAGCCGGTTGTGGAGGTCCTGGGCTGGCGTGGTTACACGTGGTTGTGAGGCCGGTTGGACGTACTGCCAAATTTTCTGAAACAATGGAGGCAGCTTATGGTAGAGAAATGAACATACAATTTTCTGGCAACAATTCTGGTGGGCATTCCTGCAGTCAGCGTGTCAATTGTACGCTCCCTCAAAACTTGAAACATCTGTGGCATTGTGACAAAACTACACATTTTAAAGTGGCCTTTTATTGTCCCCAGCACAAGGTGCACCTGTGTAATGATCATGCTGTTTAATGATATGCCACACATGTCAGGTGGATGAATTTTCTTGGCAAATGAGAAATGCTTAATAACAGGGATATAAAACAAACATTTGTGCACAACATTTGAGAGAAATAAGCTTTTCGTGCGTATAGAAAATATCTCTGATTTTATTTTATTTCAGCTCATGAAACATGGGACCAACTCTTTACATGTTGCGTTGATATTTTTGTTCAGTGTAGTTGTTTACTCTGACCCTTAAAGGCAAATGTCATCATTTTCCCACATCATAATCATCAGCACCACCCCACCATCGACACACACTTTATGTTAAAATGGAGTGTTTCTATGTTGTTTTTTTTGGAAAAACAGATAGAGGAAGAATAGTGTTTCCAGTGACATCATCAACCAATGAATAGGCAATGCCTACTAACACTTGGTTAAAATCACATGATGCACACCGATGTCATTTGAAAAACGTATCTTCTATTCTTTTTTTTAATGCAAAACATAGAAACGTGCCATTTTCATATACGGTATGTTGATGTTAGGGTGGTGCTGGAGATTGATGCATATGACGTTGAACATGTTTGAAATGTCCCTTTTATAAGTAATTTCTGTCTACGCAAGAACATTACGTTGAGAAATGACTGGACTCGGGTGTTTGATCGCTCACGTTAGATTGGATGGTTTCTCGTTACAGCTCTGGGACCTGCTCTACAAGCTGCGTTTTGTCCTCACCTACATCGCTCCCTGGCAGATCACCTGGGGCTCTGCCTTCCACGCCTTCGCCCAGCCCTTCGCTGTGCCCCGTATCCCTGTACACTGGTGCTGTGATCAGCAGAAAACTGTTGGTTAGACTACATCCTTGTTCAACAAAGTTCTTTCTGCACTCCTTGTTGCTCATTTGCCCGTGAGAAAAAGTGTTTAAACAACACTAAATGCTGTGCGCATTGGATGTCCTGTGTGTTAGTGTTGTCTGTTAGAGGTCCTTAACCTAACTCTCAGACTCAGCCATGCTGTTTGTCCAGGCCGTGTTCTCTGCTCTCTTCTCTACCCCTCTTAACCCTGTCCTGGGCAGTGCTGTGTTCGTCACCTCCTACACCAGGCCCGTCAAGTTCTGGGAGAGAGACTACAAGTGAGTTCTTTACTTTCCAGGAGCCCGAGAGAGGTAGAGATGCATTGTTCAGACCATGTGGGGTGTATTCACTAGGAACCAAACAGAAACAAACGGGAACCAAACAGGGAAGGACCTACCTAAATGTGTCCAATAGAAACTCTCTTGTTTTCGTGGGCAAAACGTTTTCTGCATAGAGTAAACGGTTTCCATTGAAAAAAAATTTGGACTATTGATTACACCCCATGACTCTAGCAGTTGCTTGTTGCCGTTCAGAGGTCAATGTTAAAACCGGATGAAGGAGATTATTGCTAAATGCCGTGAAAGCTAGCAGACTGCGTTACCATTTTACACAGTCACCACCTGTCTTGTGAAAAGTGCAGTTTCTAGAGCCTCTGTGGCGCCCGGTTAACATAATATCTGTCTTTCCAGCACCAAGAGGGTTGATCACTCCAACACGCGACTGGCCACCCAGCTGGACCGCAACCCAGGTCAGCTGCCGCAGTCTTCCTTCCCCTCATCTAACGCGAGTCCTCATTCTCTAAAAGGACTCTGCTCTCATGCCTGTGGTCTCCTCTCTTCCAGGTGCTGACGACAACAACCTGAACTCCATCTTCTATGAGCACCTGACGCGCTCTCTGCAGCACAGCCTGTGTGGTGATCTGCTGCTGGGCCGCTGGGGAAACTACACCACAGGAGACTGCTTCATCCTGGCCTCCGACTACCTCAACGCCCTGGTGCACGTCATCGAGATCGGCAACGGCCTGGTCACCTTCCAGCTGAGGGGGCTGGAGTTCAGGGGTGAGGAGGAGGAGAGGAGAGGGTTTGGGCTAGAATGAGCTTTTATGGAACCGAGTTCAATGTGGTGGGCTTTAATGGTTTGAACGCGAGGTGGACAAGTTGAAAA
This sequence comes from Salvelinus alpinus, assembly GCF_045679555.1. Taxonomy (NCBI): domain Eukaryota; kingdom Metazoa; phylum Chordata; class Actinopteri; order Salmoniformes; family Salmonidae; genus Salvelinus; species Salvelinus alpinus. The sequence goes on along the minus strand of NC_092098.1, from coordinate 8,554,432 downwards.
TGCTATCTTTTCTCTCTCTGCCGTTGTCCCTCATCCCCCTCTCCCGGTGTCTCTCCCCCAGGTACCTACTGCCAGCAGCGGGAGGTGGAGGCCATCACCGAAGGGGTGGAGGAGGACGAGGGCTGCTGCTGCTGTGAGCCAGGCCACCTGCCCCACATGCTCTCCTTCAACGCGGCGTTCGGCCAGCGCTGGCTGGCCTGGGAGGTGGCCGCCACCAAGTACGTCCTGGAGGGCTACAGCATCAGCGACAACAACGCCGCCTCCATGCTGCAGGTGTTCGACCTGCGCAAGATCCTCATTACCTACTACGTCAAGGTGTGTGATCCATCCTGAACATACAGTGAACTGTAAAATGAGATACAATAACATGTCATTTGAACAGTAGATGGCCCGGTCTGTAACCAGTGTTTCCTCTACCGTAGAGCATCATCTTCTACGTGAGTCGCTCTCCTAAACTGGAGGAGTGGCTGGCCAATGAGACGGTCCAGGAAGCGCTGCGGCCCTGCCTGGGCCCGGCCTACGTGGACAGTGACCCGACCTTCAACCTGAACATAGACGAGGACTACGACCACAGGGCCTCTGGCGTCACCCCCACTGCCTTCTGTATGGTCTACCTGGACTGGATCCAGTACTGCAACAGCAGACGCCCGACGGTTAGTGTTCCTTCTCATCTAACTGTTGTGTAGCTGTCAATTCACGTTTAAAAAAATATATAAAAAATGATATCTATATTTTTTAAACCAGAACTTTCCATAGCAATGTCATTAGTGTTATCAGCCGACTAGCTTAATGAAATGCTTTGTGTTATAGCCAGTGGAGGACAGCGAGAGGGATTCTCCGCTGATCACCCTGTGTTTTGGCCTCTGCATCCTGGGGAGACGGGCTCTGGGCACAGCCTCCCACAGCATGTCAGCCAGGTAAGTCTCAGGGCCGGACTGTCTGTCTGTTCGCTAACTGAGCGTGTAATATGTCTCTAATGTGATCGCGTATAACCGACGGTGACTATCCGTACGTTTGTACCCCGCTTGTCAGCTTGGAGCCTTTCCTGTACGGCCTCCACGCCCTCTTCAAGGGGGACTTCCGCATCACCTCTCCCAGGGACGAGTGGGTGTTTGCTGACATGGACCTGTTGAACAGGGTGGTGGCCCCCGGGGTGCGCATGTCCCTCAAACTGCACCAGGTAAGACATGTCATATGGACGTGACTCCTTACAGACAGTATGGTGGTAATGTAATGTCATCACCCACACTAAGGGTGCGTTCGTAAATTCACTCTGGAGTGTCAAGAGTGCGCTCTGGGCTGTCCGTAGAATTCAAAGCGTTGTCAGATTGTCCGTTCGGAAATTCAGAGCGTTTCCCTCTCCCGACAGCAGTCAAGCACCCAAGGTAAATGGCTAACGTTGGCTAGCTTGCTAGCTACTTGCAGACACAAATGAGAGAACAGCTCACTCTGACCGTTTTACTCGCCCTAGCAGAGCTGGTTAGGCTGTTTTCATGTTATCCCAAGGGTTAATGACTGCAACTGTGTTACTGGCAACAATTGTATTCTGTTTTTTTTTTGCCAATGTTTACTGACACCAGGTTGTTTTGTAAATTCACCAACTTTTCTGAGCTCGGGCACACTCAAACCAGAGTGCTCTGAACTCGGAGTAGATTGCCAGAGCGAATTTACGAGCGCACCCTAAGAATTTACGATTTTCTTTAGAAACACTGTGGTGGCCAGAGCCGAGACTAAGAAGCTGAATGATGACATCGCTCACACTAAACAAAGTATCCTCTCCGACCCCCCCCCCCCCCCCCCCCTCCAACAGGACCACTTCACGTCCCCAGACGAGTACGAGGACCCGGTGGTTCTGTACGACGCCATCACTGCCAACGAGGAGAAGATGCTGATCAGCCACGAGGGCGACCCGGTGTGGCGCAGCGCCATCCTGGCCAACATGCCGTCGCTGCTGGCCCTGCGCCACGTCATGGACGACGGCAGCGACGAGTACAAGATCATCATGCTCAACAAGCGGTTCCTCAGCTTCAGGGTCATCAAGGTGAACAGGGAGTGTGTGCGTGGCCTGTGGGCGGGCCAGCAGCAGGAGCTGGTGTTCCTGCGGAACCGGAACCCGGAGCGTGGCAGCATACAGAACGCCAAGCAGGCCCTGAGGAACATGATCAACTCGTCATGTGACCAGCCCATCGGCTACCCCATCTACGTGTCGCCCCTCACCACCTCCTACGCAGGGGGGCACACCCAGCTCCGCTCTGTCTGGGGGGGGCCTGTCAGCCCCCATAACATCTACACCTGGCTCATCAGCAGCTGGGACAGGTACACTTACATTACACAGCCTGCAGTAGCCATGGTAGGACTGATATACGCACACACACACACACAGCCAGGTATTCCTGCGAAGTTCACATACTATCACGCACATGCCATACACGGATGTTCTCTCGCTCTCTCTCGCACACGCCCACTGACCGTGTGCGATAAGACGGTTTAATTTGAACTCTGTCTCTCCCCTGCAGGTTACAGAAGGGTTGTGGGGCTGGCTGCAACAGTGGAGGGAACATCGAGGACTCTGACTGCGGCGGCGGCTCCACCTCCATCTCCAACAACCCAGCGGCTCACACCACCCAGAGCACCCCGGCCTCCAGCTTGCCCCTGCCCCAGCCCCATTTCACCTCCATCCACCCCCCCATGGGTGAGCTCAGGACCCCACCACTCACTACAGCCTCTGATGTCCACTGTTCAGCTGCTGCTAGCTATTATAGCATTGTCAATACTGTCAGTATGCTGACAGCCATGGAACTGTTTGTGTAATGATTGCATTCTGTAATGTGTATGAAATGCCTCTCGTTGTCACTGTAGGAACTGACAACCCCGTGGGTCCCACCCCCACCTGGCCCCACCACCCTCAGCCCCTCCCCTTGGCCCTGCTCAGCCAGTCAGAGGGCAGGATGGACGCTGGGCTGGTCACCTCCCTCCACCGGACCTCGTCCATCCAGGGCCTCCTGGGCCAGCACCTGTCCAGCTCCCAGCTGTCCTTCAGTAGCTCTGTGGCCATGCCTTCCCTGCCCGGCCCGGAGCGCTTCTGCCCAGGCAGCTTCCAGGAGGGGGTGCACAGAGGGTCCGGACGGACAGGACATGGCCTGGGGCAGGGCAGCGGGCTGCCCTATGAGGGCCTCTACGGGAAGTGGAGCCTGTCTGGCAGAAAGGGCTTCAACGGGCCTGCCTCCGCTGAGAGCGACAGCGGAGGGTCTCCGTGCATACGGACACAGGTGAGGATAGTAAAACAACGTAGTGTGGGAGCTAGAGCATAGCGTGACTGTCTTTATGAACTAGGGCCGTCCCCGACTAAAAAGCTCATCGATGGGTTGAACATTTTCAAATGTGTATTTTTCCATATATATATATATATCGACACCCTGTGTGTGTGTTAAATAAAATCAACTATATGTAGGCTACTGAGCTTGTCTGATGCTTTAAGCACACTGTGATTAATGACTCGAGGGAGCCAGAGATCAACCTTACCAGAATAAAGAAAATCAACTGTTCCCGACCCTCTTCCTTCCGCTGCTGCTGGCCTTGGCAGATTCTGCTGCTAGACTCCTGCTGCTACGCTCCTAATAGGCTACACCAGGGGGTCTGCAACCTTTTGCATTTAGAGTGCCATTTTATCTTACCCTTTCTACTGATCTGCGTGCCCGTTGTGATTTTTATATGCACATTTTTGTGGAACAGTTTCATTTTATTTATATTGGTCTTTGTATCTCAAAATCATTTTCATGTGGATAATCCGAATTCTAAAAGTAATTTCTATTGCTATTGCCAATTATGTAAAAATAGCCTACATAAAGCCAACAAATAAAATCATTGCAGCCTGCAGGTAGAAAATATATATCCTGATGGTAATTCGTTGCAGTGGAATCTGAGGCTTTTTACATCTTGTCACTCTGTGTTCCAGTCTACTCCACCTGCAGCTCCGCCTGAGGCCAGCCCAACCCAGGACCCACTGGGCGTTACCCAGTCCGCTGAGACCACGACCCTCACTGCAGGGCAGCCCCCCAGCCCCGCCCCCCGGGAGGAGTCCACCGAGCTGCCTTTACTTGAGCATCTGGACTGAGTCTGCACTGGAGAACACATGAGAACCCCTGCAGCCAAAGCACACCACCACCATGGCCAGTTCTAGAGCGGGCCTAACCGGCTCAAACTGGACTCATTCCAGCTTCCCGGAGTCATTCCAAAGAGAACTGGACTCTGAGGTTCGCTACATCTCTGGCAGATCACAACCTCTCAACATGTTCATTTGTAAATGTTTTCCAGCCTTTGCAATACTGGATGGATCTGGGAGGTCTAAGTACATTCATATGCTCCTCATCGAGCCACCGTAAGGATGCATGTAAAAACAAAATGTATGCACCGACCCCCCCCCCCCCCCCCCTTTCCAAAAAAACAAACATCCGCCGTGTCCCCTCCTAGGACTTGAAACAGGAGCTCTCGCCCGATACACCCTCAGAGTTTCTGTGGACAACCTTTTGGCCATGGCTATGGTAACTCTAGCAGGCCAAAAAGCCAGTGCAATTGTAAGGGATGTTGTGTAATGTTTAGTTAGTTTTTGGAAATTCTATGTAGGGGAAGGGGGAAAAACCCCTCGTTTCTCCTCTCCTTCACCTGAGATCCACCAGCAGCAGCAACAGCATAACGAATCCAAAAAGGGAATGCCAATATCCTGTTGCTGTATGTACAGGTGAAGAGTTACTACCATAACAAGCCTTGTTCTTTACCCCCACTCCCCATTCCTGCTCCAACCTGCTGCTTCACTGTAGAAAGAATTCACTGTGGGGAAATCCACTGTGAAACTGCATGGGTCACATCATATGACCAGTCAATATCAACACCCCACCTCCCCCAGCATACCACCCACATTCCAACAGCCCCTCCCTGTAGAAACACCCTCATGCTCATTCAGGTGTTTCTGACGCATCAACAATCTCAAGCGTTCTGTCAAGGAGCTTGTTTCAGGGATAAGACTCCCGCCTACTCCCACCTTTTCCAACATGTGGTGCTTTTTCCCGGCAGAGTTTACAATCCAGTCCGGCCTGGACACGAGCTCTGAATTTGGGGAGGTCTAGGGAGATGTGACTCTGGACAGAGATGGTGCCCATTGTACAGGACGGGAGGAGATTGTTCAGACCACACGATTCTAAACTGGGATTGTTCTTTCTAAAGCCTTTTAGATTTTTTGTTTCCTATTTTCGGGGTGAGTGGAATGTCTTTATTTTTTTTTTTACTTTACTTGAAGAATCACAACCTCGGTGGCTTTAGGCTAGCCCGCGGAGTTGCCCTAGTGACCGACCACTCTCTGCCCTGACCTGATCCAATCAGCTGTGGACTCTAGACGGTGGGAGGGGCTCTGACAGAGGACCCTTCTGCTTTCCTTGCCTCCAGCTACAGTGCCAGCTCCTCTTACTAGTAAACTACTGCTACTGCACCTCCTGCTACCACTACTATACCTACAACTACTGTTTGTGCTACACTTACCTCCAGCGTTTTAGTTGGAAACAAACAAAGTTGAATAAATATTCAAAACAAAGATGGCATATTTATTATTGACAACGTCTGGAAGACTGTTAAAAGGGTTTGTCTATTTGACATGCTGGCGTGATAGAAACATGGCGATCGAAATAGGCTCTTGTTAATCGTCACCTTTGCCCCACGCGTTTTGGCGGCGTCGTTGTACACTTTCACCAATGGTTCTTCTCTCTTTATTTGCTGTGTAATGTAACTGGAAGTATTCCCGAGGAGTCACTTTAAGATGTTTACTTTACCAAGTGCTTGACGCACTTCTGACTAGAGACCCGCTCCCATGATCTCTCTAACCAGAGCACATATCAGACAAGCTGGCCGTCTCCCACTGTTCTGTTCTGTCCCGAGAGAGCCTTACAGCACTACAGTAATCCATGTGCCAGTACCTTGGTCTGTCGTGGCATGTATTTATATCAATGGTAGAGCTATCTGGAATAACCTTTTGTACCATAGTGTAAAGCTGGTCCTAGAAGACTGCCTTGTATGCTCGTTTTCGCCCCTAGCCATCTTAGGTCTCACTTTAGTTAGCGGACTGAACTGTCTACTAAAATTTCTCTGGGAATCTGTTCTTACAGGGTAAGAACTAATTGGTGGAAAACGCCATTTTCCTTGGTAACGAATAGGAATTATCTGCTATCTACTCATCGTACTGTGTCTAAAAGGGAAGAGACAGAAGGGTAGAGTTCTCAAGCGCTAGGTTAGATGGTATCTCGATAAGTTGGACTGGGTAATTATGCAGTAGCAGAGTAATTTAGTCTGAATCTTGGGAGTCTGGGCCTCATGGTTGAATTTATGGGTCACTACTCAAAGTGCCAGTCAATGTGATGCCCCCACTACAGAAACAGCAGTGGTTTGAAGTGGGTTACTGCCACTTCGTTCTTCTTTCATTCTGCTTGAGCTACAGGTCTCTTAATTTTCTAAAACCATCCTTTTGGTTTCATCATCTAGAAAAACATTTTGAGGACTTGGGACAAGCACTGGGCTAATGTAAATCGAGTCTTTTTGTTTGTCAGATCATTGAATCTTAACTCCATGGTTATTGTTGAGGAGGAGCAGACGGGAGCTGGCGTCTACCAGATGTTAAAACCCAGTGTCTAGCTAATTGATCGGCCCTTGTTAACGTGTGTCCTCCCTAGGCTCGGGAAAAGCCGAGCCATTTGTAATCGGGGGCCCTTTTTTTTGTTTTTCTTTCCCCTTATTCTCAGTGTAATATCCAAAGCAACAGGGAGTACTTTTATTACTGGGAGAAAGGAAAGCACAAGTTACTGGACAGAACTGGGTGTCTATAATAAAAGGGATTCCTTGATCTCTGCCATTTATGTACAGCATGTTTTGTATATAAATATATATATTTAAAAATATATATATATAAATCTATTTTATTATTATTGGATTTCTGGTTCTTTTTCATGGAAGACACTATGTTGAGTCTTCGGGGAGGTTCTCTCTTGTGTTTTCCCCTCAGAAGAGAGATCCGTCTCCTGAGGAAGGACGTTCTTCACATTGAATCATGCAGTTTGGGAAGAATCGATTAATACTTCTTTTGCACAAATGTTGTATAATAGTACACCATCCCATATGTTTTTTATTGTAATTATTTTAGTTATTTGGGGGGGATGTTTTATTTAAAAACTGTATGCCGATATATTCAAAGTTCTGTACAGTTTTCTGTGACCCCCCCCCCCCCCCCTCTATTTAAATTAAAGCTTTTTGTGTCATCATTTGCTAATTAAATGCTATGAGTGCTTTCATTTGACCTTTCCCCTGTCTTCTTTTCTCTATCAGCCTTTGTCGGGCAATGTTATCATCATTTAAATATTGATTCAGAACAGCAGAACACCTGTCTTGAACAGAAATCCGAGCACATTCCAGTCAAACATTTTATTAGCAACAAATGTTACAGTTTATCAAGTACTCTATGTGGGAACCAATGTCTATCTGCAGGGCACGGTGAGGTAACTCTCTTCATTCCCCAATGGAATGCACGCTCATTCCTAACACATTTTATGAAACAAATGTTCAATTGAATGAGTTGTACAGTGTGAGTTGAATCTTTTTTTTTTTTTGTAGAATGCATCCGGGTGTTTGTCTTCCTTGGATTGAGGGATCAAACAAAGGAGCGTTTGATCAGAGAGGGAGTGTACCTTATCTCGTTATAACACTCCTCTTCCTTCCCCTCCGTCCACTTCCTCTTCTGGCCAGAGCGATGGAGCCACAGTACTAGCACCAGCAGGGCCAGCAGCACCAGGGCCATGGACAGGGTCAACAACACCCCCTGGAGGATCCCCGGGGAGCTGGCTGGAGCTGCCAAGAGGGAGCGCGGTACTCAGATTCTAAACACACAGCACTTCCAACGCAGTTAAAGTAACTCCGACCCGTTTCATCAACGTTTCAAAACCCTTATGAATGTGTATGATATGACTGACAAGTATTGGGGGGGGGGTAGAGTGAGGGAGAACTGAAGACCATGTGGACCAGGGAGGGACTCACGGCTGTAGATGGACAGGTTGACGTAACAGTTCTGGGTCCCCAGGAGGTTGGTGACGGAGCAGCGGTACAGCCCAGAGTTCTGGGACGAGATGTTGACTATCTGGACAGAGCCTGATAGGTCCCCTGACATGGAGAACAGAAGTTACAGGACACAAACATTAGTTTGCATTTTACAACTATACTGTTTTTAGTCCTGAAATAGAATTAAACCCATCGCAATGGTGTGAATGACACACTTTTTCTGATTACTGTGCAGTAGCTGAAAAGATCGTCCACCAGACGGCTCTCTATGTGGTAGCAATTAAGTCTGGGAACGAGGTTACCCTTAGACAAGCTCCACCGCACCTGCAGCATGTTGTTAATGTCTCTCAGGCTCTAGTCATGGGTTAGTTAAAGGCTGCTCTTACCGTCCATGTTGATGGGTAGTGAGATTTTCTCTGGTTCCAATTTATCCCACCGCATCTCGGGAGTGGGCACCCCCTCAGCCACCATGCAGGACAGGGCAACGCTCCCCCCCGTATCAGTGACCCCATCCCACAGGCACAGGGGCAGCGAGGGGGGTGCTGAAAGAACAACACACATATCGGGTACAGATTGTCAAAGTAACTCAGAACTCAATGTACAGCAGGCTGACTCGATGTTAAATCACACACCGAGTGAGATACGGTTATCGTTGAGAATTGCATTCAGGGAGTAATACGACATGGTTATAGTGATTTGGTATGTGAACCACCTACCCAGGACGTTAAAGGCCAGTTCCCCTATACCAGGGTCTCCAGTCTCTGGGGGGTTGCTCACCATGCAGCGGTAGGTGCCAGCATCTGAGATGCGTGTGTTGTTGAGGATGATGTCAGCACTCCAGGGGATGCCTAGGAAACCCACCCTGCCTGTCAGGGAGGGGTTCTCGATCACCTGGCCATGGTCAAACACTATCACCTGAGGGACGGGGACAGACAAATCGGCATACTGAGACCTTTCTGACGTGCCAAGCAGTACGTTTCAACACCATCACCGTATCTACTAATGGGGATACAAACTAGACCTGTGTGGGGAAGTCTGGGTCAGAGAAGGGTGCCAGGGTCCAGATGATGTTGAGTCTGGACAGGGGACTCATGGTGAAGAAGGAGCAGGGCAGGGTCACAGAGTCCCCCTGAACCACCTCCAGATTGGAGTGTCTCATGGTTACCCTCACTGCACCTGCACAGGGGATGGAGCATAGGGCAACACCTATCAATGGGCAAGGCAGGCACATTCCACTATTCAAATTCCTCTCACATATAAGAGGTATCCTATGGTGAATACAAGGTAATACAGCAGCATGAACGGCACACATTAGTACTTATTGGGTTTGGTGGTGTAGCAATGAAATAAGAACAAACTAATGACACAAATACCATTCCTTGTGTTTCTATCATAAAATGGTTTGTCCCATGCATGCTCCTGACCCTGGCCTGGGCCTCCCTCCCTCCCCTGCTCTCATTACTGTAATAATGCGTCCTTCCCCACTACTGAGGCATCCCCGGGCCCTTTGTATGTGTGTGGGAAACTAGCATGGACATTGGGAACTAATTACAGCTGACAGCTCAGGCCAAGCAGCCAAACACGACTCATCACTGAGAGGGAGAGAGAGAACAATAGAGCCATATTCTCTATGCAGTGAAAACCCCTAATGATATATATATTTTTTTAATACATTTAGATTTGTCTAACTCAGCCATATCAAATACCTCCCATCTTCAGAGGCAGGCTATATCTTCTATTTCAGTTTTTTTTATATAACCAAGAGTTCGTTCTTGTCAATTAGATACCATACGTTTTTGGGGGAAAAACACAATTATTACCATGATGTAATCATAATAAAACGTTTAAAATCCGTAGTTTCAAATGATAATGGATCATCTCCACAGCAAAATCATATGCTGCTGAGATGATAGCATACACTGCAATCTTTTTGGCAGACAGGCAACTGGTAAACAAAAAAATCCCCCTATAATGAGGTATATTATCTATATTTTGCTCAACTCACCATACTCCAGAAGGGTAGACAGCAGACACACAGCCTGGAGCAGCCACCCTCCAGCGCAGCCCATATCTAAGAAGAAGAAATGTTGCCTACTCTCTGTCCATCACATAACAGCAGTGTCAGTAGCCCACCCTTCTGCTCATTTCAAATGCGGAGGCATTGACTGGGCAAACATAATTCATCTATTGAGCGAACCCCCCCCATCTCGCTCGCTCTCTTTCTCTCACACACACACATACACAAACAAAAATGTGTCTAAAAACATATTTACAACCACAATTCCTTAGGCTACCATTTTCAGTCGAGAGAAGTAGCACATATGCCATTTAGCAGATACTTTTATCAAAAGCAACTTCGTCATGGGCATACATTTTACATTTGGGTGGCCCTGGGAATTGAAGCCACAAGCCTAGCAATGCTAACATCATGCTCTTCCAACCGAGTCACACAGAACCGCAATGACGTAGAAGACCAAATACATGTATTGCCTTCAGAAAGTATTCACACCCGTTGACTTTTTCCACATTTTGTGTGTTACAGCCTGAATTTAACAATGATCAAATTGCGATTTGTTTTGTCTCTTGACTACACACAACACCCACCAATGTCAGAGGAATTCCATTTTGTTTTTAATTACAAATTAATAAAAAATAAATGTTTTGACTCAGTAAAATGTTACTTAAAAAGTCATAGTGACATAAAAACAATAATAGTGTTTAAAAAAATGTATGACTACCTCATCTCTGTACTCCACACATACAATTATCTGTAAGGTCCTTCAGTCGAGCAGTGACTCTCAAACACAGATTCAACCACAAAGACCAGGGAGGTTCTCCAACGCCTCGGAAAGAAGGGCACCTACATTACTGGTAGGTAAAAATACAAAAAAGCAGACATTGAATATCCCTTTGAACATGGTGAAGTTATTAATTACACTTTGGATGGTGTATCAATACGCCCAGTCACTACAAAGATACATGTGTCCTTCCTAACTCAGTTGCCGGAGAGGAAGGAAACTGCTCAGGGATTTCAACATGAGGACAATGGTGACTTTAAAACAGTTACAGAGTTTAATGGCTGTGATGGGTGAAAACTGAGGATAGATCAACAACATTGTAGTTACTCCACAATACTAACCTAATTGACAGAGTGAAAAGAAGGAAGCCTGTACATAATGCCAATATTCCAAAACATCCGTTCATTTTAATTTCATTAGGGAAGCCCAATTGAGACCAGTGTCTCATTTTCAATGGTGCCCTGAGGACATAAAATAAATAAAATGAAAATACAAGATACAACAACGAGTACATTACATTAGAACATCACAGGCATCATTAACAAAATTATGAAAGTCAATTTAAAACAATTGCACACCTTGGTGAACTCATTTATCATCAGGGTTTGCAACTGCCCTAGAAGCACCAGGGTATCCAAATGTAATGAATTTTGTAAGTGATTCCAAAAATGTTGAGCGTTAAAACTCAAAGCGGATTTACCTAGTTCGGTGGAGACCCGAGGAATCTCAAGGCTTAACCAACCCTGTGAACGGGTCTGGTATCTCATGTTTTTATACTTTAACAATGAAGTTCGGTAAGTCGGAAGGTTGTATAATCAGGGGCGAAAATCTGATATCAACCTTGGAGGGGACAATTACATTAAATTTTCTCAAGAGCAATTCCTGAGGGGGACACCAAAAGTAGTGCTGTAACACATAGCATACGTTGTTATATGTTAAATGTATATTGAGGAACCATAATTCCTACAACTGGATAATTGATAGGTACAGTAGTTAACTGAAGGGTTTTCCCAACTTGTTCAAATGTTTAAATCATTATAATTCTACTACTAATAATAGTTATAGCAGTGCTCCTTACCAGTCCAGTATGTATGCAGGTATTCGTACTTACAACCAGCAATATCAAGAAAGGTCAGTAGGTGACAATGGTACTGTACACTGTATGGGTGTAGTTTTCATAAATACAATGAACATGGTGTGATCACATCTAAAAGAATCTCCATTGAGAACCATCACAAAGTTGGTCTCCGTATTGAATTGACCTTTTAATTTGACTTTTTCTGATACATTTATATAGTCATTAAATATGTGCACCTGGCCTGAGTCTAATACAATATCTTTGCAAGAACAAAAAGCTTAAAATAAGTACAGTTCAAAAAGCAAAATAACTACTTCAATGAAAAACCCAAATAAATCAAACAAAATATCCTTCAGTCAGTGTCTCAACTCTTCAAACAGCAGCTATGGACAAGTATGTCGCACAAAGTATGCAATTTTAAATAAAATAACATGAAATAAATCATTTGTAAGTGTACTGAAAACTACTAAACAAAAGAACAAATATCAATTACACCAGGGGTTCTCAAACAGGGGTCCATGGACTAATTGCAAGGGGTCCGTGAAATAAAAAAGTGTAATGAATGTAGTCAGTACCACAAGGTTTCCAGTAAGTTTACATATAATATAGAGGGGGTGGAGGTCCCTGAGGACCGCTCAAAACCTTGCCTGCCTTGCCTCAAAATATGCAGGGGTTCCAGTACCCCAAAAAGGTTGAGAACCACTGCTATACACACTACTGAACAAAAGAACCGAGCATATGTTTGCGGGTTTCCTCAACAACACATCAGTTGCCACTTTCGCAATGCCCTCGCCTGTTGTCTCCGACACCCTGTATAGCCCAATAAACTCCTTGTGAGGGACATGGTCATGGTCAACATAACGCAGACAGACATTCTCCTGTTCAGCACCAGAGACATCTTGAGTACCATCAACAATTAATGAAAATTGTACAATCGGAAGAGACCTAATCTCAGCTGCAATGCCTCGATTGACTATTGGCCATGATGTTCAGAATTTCATTCTGTGCTTTGGGGCCTGTGTACAATTGTGGTACGCTCTGTTAACCACTTCAGTAAAATGGGATCATCCTCTTCTGCCCTAAGTTTCAAAATCTGGTATAAATTCCCACTGTCATCCGTGTGGCCTCTAAAGGCTTGTCCCTGTCTTACTACATGCCGCACCGAACTAACAATTTTCATCAAGCAATGCCTTGCGTCATCCTGCTGTTTACCCCACGCGCTGGATAACTGGACACTGATTGGATTTAGCTGGTGTGCTGTTACAATTACAAAGTGGCGGTGGGTTTGGCAGTTTTGATGTGCTGTGAATTTTTCAATGGCTTTTCTCCAGTTCCTAAATCCTGCACTAATGAAGGCAGCATCTGCTCTTTGGCCAAAAGATGGCTGGCTTGAAAACCCTTGGCTACAGTGAAAACACAACACTCCTTTTATTGATGGATTATAATGTAGCCAGGGGAAATCGCGAAACCATCTCTCTTGAAACGTCAACACTCTGTTGGCAAGAGTTTGCGGTTCTATAAATTGTGGGTGTGGCTGATATGGTTTTGTGCCATCACTGAGGTAACTGGACAATGCTGTGCCACTGTCCCCTATACTGGTGCTGCTGGCAACAAGGGTGACACTTGGTCCTGCCGTGGCTGTGACACTGTCCTCTGAAGTCTCTCTCCCTGGCTCTTTCCCTTTCACCACCCTAACTGACTCACAGTCTGTCTCCTAGAAAATAAATAAGGTGTTTGCCGTACTCCTAACTACCGGTACCCAAAACTACACAATTAATCACAACAGCAATACCATTGCCGTAAACAAATCTTAGTTTAGTCACCAGTTTAAGTTGAGAGTGGGGGTATCCATGGCATTTTCCAATTATGTCCCTATTTTACAAGTCAAAAAAATTGAGAACCTTTCATAATGTTGCCAAACAAAGACTCAACAAACTTACCTGAGACTCCCTGTCTCTGCCAATCTGTCCCTGCATATCTGTCCCCAGCTCTGCTGTCTGTGTGCCATCTGTTGCCTGCTCTGCCTAATGACATCATTGTGAAACATTTCCATTAGCATTTCACTTCTTTCTTATGAACATTTTATCAACTAGTCTTTGAGATTAGGCTACTAGAGTTCTTACTATGCGTTTTGGTGTACTGACAAATACTCTGATGTCCGTCTTCTTACTTTTTTCTGCCATTTTTCTACCTGGCTGGCCTAGCTGCACACACACACATTTACACAACACATGCTGCAACCTTTTGTAATTTTAATAGTTTGTTTCATATTGGCTGGCTTCCAACAATAGCTGAATTTGGAAAGCTAGCGAGCACCAATTCCGTTTCTGTGTGTTTGCTATAATCTTTGCTACCTGGTTAAATAAAGGTGAAATAAAATAAAAAATAAAAAGTTCACTAGCGACAATTTATCTTTTGCAACGAGACCATTATATATATTTAAGACAATGGTAGAAGAGAGTGTAGTTCTGTTCTGTTCAGTTTGGACTTCAGTTTATCGCTAACCTTATCACAGGGACGTCGAAGCACTACAGCTGCATGCTGATCTTGGAATAAACTGACGATAGCAAAGATTCCATCTTTGATGACGCCACATAAATGGAATAGGTACTAGCTAGCTTGATAGTTAATGTTTGCTTTAGTTTGCGCGCTAGCTCTGCAAATTCAGCTAGTGTGTGAACCCTGCCAACGTAAAAATAAATAAATAACATTGCTATGGACCTGCTATGGATTGACTGGATTAACCTCACGTCAGTTACGTACATGTCCCTTTCGGACAGTATTTACGAACCCTCTATTACCTTGCCAGCTAAAGAACTGGCAGTGGATCAAACCATTGTGAGGCAAAGGGCGGGAGGGGTCGCAATCTTTTGAAACTTAAAAACGCGTGTTTTCATTGCGTATTATTAATATTATTGAAATTACATAGTTATGTTTACAGTGATATATTGGGGGGGACGAATCATATTTTTCCCAAGATGGGGGGGTCGTGTCCCCCCCGTCCCCCCTGGGATTTCCGCCTATGTGTATAATAGAGCTTTGTAAACAAAAATGGAGTAATGAAGTGATCTACGGGACTTTAATGAGGACCAGCCAACCTTTTGAGACAGGATGCAGTGATGCGTATTATCCTGTTTGCAACAAGGCACTAAAGTAGTACAAAGTGTTATGTTTGGAGCAAATCCAATACAACACATTACTGAGTACCACTTTCCATAGTTTCAAGCATTATGGTGGCTGCATCATGTAATAGGCATGCTTGTTAAGGACTGGGGAGTTTTTCAGGATAAAAAATAAACAGAATGGAGCTAAGCACAGGCAAAATCCTAGAGGAAAACCTTGTTCAGTCTGCCTTCCACCAGAAACTGGGAGATTAATTCAACTTTCAGCAGGTCAAATCTACACCAGAGTCGCTTACCAAGACGACAGCGAGTTACAATTTTGACTTTAATCCGCTTGAAAATCGATGGCAATACTTGAAAATGGTTGGTATCAATGATCAAACACCAATTTGACAGAGCTCGAAGAATAATGGGCAAGACAGAAAAACGTACAGCTGTAATAGCTGCCAAAGGTGATTTTAACATGTATTGACTCACTTATGTACTTATGTTCACTTATGTTACTTATGTACATGAGATGTTCAATCAAAAAAAATCTAAAAACATGTTTTCACTTTGTCATTATGGGGTATCGTGTATGGGGTATGGGTGAGATTTTTTTTGAAAAATTTTGAAGTCAGACTGTAACACAATGCAATGTGGAATAAGTCAAGGGGTGTGAATACTTTCTGAAGGCACTGTAACATAAGCAGACAAACAGATAAGAGGGGCAGAGGACATTAATTGAAATTTGGTGCAAATTGGAAAAAGTCCAATGCTTTCACCATTGACTGGATATGGAGGCGTTCGCGGATATTTTCAATTTTACTGTAGAATGCTCTTGTCGAGTGGTACAAATGATGTGATAGCTAAAAATCAATTAAATAGTGTGTCCCTTGTGACATAACGAGTTCTTTAACAACAGGCGGTGTTCCGTGTGTTCTATTTCTCAGAATACTTGTTCCAAACGGGAGAATGGGATCATACGAAGTGGCCTCTGTTTTGTGAATATAATTTAGTAAAATAATGTGGGGCGCACATCGAAATTCGGTCATGTTAAATGGTTGTATAAATTCGCCAGTTAACCAGAAGTGGAATCAATGCGCAGGGCCTCAAAATGTAAAGCCTAACACATCGCATTTTGTGACTTTGAAGACCCGCAGCTTTGTTGATTGGAGCTGTCTGAAGGTAGGCCGCTTGGGCAGTTGGAGCGCAGTGTCCACCCCCAACTCCATGTTGTCTTCGTTTAACTAATTGGCATAAATGGCAGGTCCACATTAATGTAATAAATAACCACCCCAATGGTGTACAGTAATATAAAACGTGGTCTTGCTATCAATTGTCTGATACAGTGACTTAGAGAAATAGAGGGACACATAGAGAAAATGTAACCAGGCAACTGGATTAATAATAAATCTACTTTAATGCATGGGAAACTATGGGATGGATTCAATCCGTATTACTGTAGATCCGTAATTTCTGATTGAGCCGACTGGTGGAGCGTGTACCATGAATGCAGTCTCTGCGACTGCGGGTGCGGGACCATTGCCTTTAATTGCCAATCGCGCTAAAAAGCGGATATTCAGTGCTACGGAATGAATAGAGACCATTCTTTCTTCTAAGGTTTCAGAGCTCTCATGTTGTTGTTTTTTTCAGCCTGTCTACATACCTTTGAAGTGCATTACAGTTGAAATTGTCACCACACCCTTGGACAGTAAATGGTGAGAAGGTGTCCCATGATCACCATGATTACATGTATGAATCACAATTGATGTGTCTTCTGCAACTTATTTAGGTGAGCTGAACTTGTGTCAACTGTGGGCTATTTAGGTGTGACTCAGCCAACAACACTGCACTGTATTTAATTCCCATCATCTCTAGTGAGGAAGGAGTAAGGAGCGGCAATGAAAAGGGGCACAAAGAGTCAGCGGCCTCGGTGACATGTGAGAATGAGGAGGACATGGATAAAGGGTTTACAGGGACTCTGCTGCCTGCGAGAGATGCTCCTTCATGGATGTGGGAGGGCTTCTCCATAGACGACTACAACCCAAAACCCCAACCCCAAGGTCCCCAACCAAAGATCATCACACCCAAACTGAAGGAAGATAAGAGATGCCTACCCAAAGTGACCGTGCCACAGCCTTTCAAGATGACCCTGCGTGAGGAGAGCGAGGGGCAAAAGCAGAGGCAGCTTAGGAAGGCCTGGGTGGAGACTGCCAACAAGCCAACAGCCACGCTGCCTCGATTCAAAGCGAACCCTGTTCCCAAGAGCAACCAGTTGCCCTTGTATGATAAGATCGTAGAGGAGTGTGAGAGGCAGAGAAAGGTTCTCTATGAGAAACGGAGTGATCTTATGCTGGCCATGCAACAGCCCTTTAACTTGGGGTCAAAGGTTGCACATGGTTCTGCCAAGAGGATGGCTGTAGCTGAGGGTGATGGAGAGGGAACAGGAGCCAAGGAGGGAGACGAGGGACCAAAGCCTGAGACTTCAGTTCCTGTCCGCTCCTATAAGGACATACTGAAAAGATGTGCCCAGCTGGCTACCCGTTGTCCCCCTCCAACGAGAGTGGAGAAGAAGCTCACTTTCCAACCCATTATCAACCGGACTATACCCGACTTTGGGAGGTTGCACCACAGGTTTGAGGACCGTCTCAGGAGCGTCAGACAGGGAATGCATTCCACCGTGCCACAGCCTTTTAGTTTCCAGGTGAACGCTGGAGGGGATCAGACTGTCAGTACGTCTAAGGAAACTCAGAAGCATGGCAAGAAGGACCCATGCCCCGTGGTGAAGTGGGAGCTAGCTAGGATTCTGGCCAGCTCACAAAGACTTACCAAGTCTGCACTGCTACGAGAGGAGGCTGCGAAGTATGTGCAGAGTATACTGAATTTCAGTTCTTAACTTGATGCAAATGTTGTTGTTTTTTAACTGTGGCAGGTTTCTATTTAGACTAATGAATACATCTTCTGCTGTTTACAGGAAGAGACTAGTAATGAGAGAGAAGAGACTGAGAGCAGAGCAGCAGAAGTCAGAAGCTAGCTGTAGTCTTCAGAAAGAAGTGGCCAAGTGGCTCAACGCCCAGAAACAGCGCAGTACTGCCAGGGCACAGCGGCAACAACAGAACTTCAGGTATACCTCTTAAGACCATGGAGGGGAGCTCACAGAATATTACTATACTGAACAATACTCAGCCCTCCCTTTGTGTAACTTAGGAAGGAGATGAAGGTGCGTAGTGCCGAGTATCAATCTGAGCTGGCAGACATGATGGAGAGAGTGAACAGTAGACCACTGCTGCTCCAGCGCCACTGGCAGGTCAGAGTTCAGCGTAGAGTTGCAACTCAGCTGATATCCCTCCTTTACCAGTACACACTATTCAGCCACAGTGAAGTACTTCTAAGGTCGGGTGCCTACAACCATAGCAGCGGGAAGTAGCCCCCTGAAAAATCATAATAATGAAATATATATAAATAAAAAATAACATCTTCACAAAAGTAGCGCACTAGGCCTTTACTAGTCCTGTATTAGCTGACCGATATAGCTGTCTGTAGCGCAGGCAAGCATCCCACCAAACTACTTCTCGCGGCTATGCCTACAACTCCACATTGTTAGTGCCTGATCTCAGGAAGTGGGGATAACATCATAGGGTAATTGTGTTGTGTCCTGTCCAAAGACCCGGAGAGAGGCAGACAAGCGTTTCTCTCTGATCCTGGAGCGGGCTGGGCTGGACGAGGCTCTGCTGTGGAGCAAGGCTATGCTCCAGGAACAGGGCCAGCATTTACAGCTGGAGGCCACAGAGGAAGCCTAGGAGGGCACTGATACTGATCTGCATGAGGAGCTTGCAGACTCTTCTGAGGGATGAACCCTGACAAAGACATGTTTTACTAGTGTATTAAATTACAAGTGTTCAATCACATTCAAATTGTATGTTGCATCTCTCTACCATCTTATATCAGTGCATTCTTTGAGAAGTCCCACTGTTGATATGCAACTGCGATATGCAACTGTTCAGGGAAGTCAGGAACCGATACACGCAGTCAGTCAGGAAAGCAAAGGCTAGCTTTTTCAAACAGAAATTTGCATCCTGTAGCTCTAACTCCAAAAAGTTTTGGGACACTGTCAAGTCCATGGAGAACAAGAGCACCTCCTCCCAGCTGCCCAGGATAGGTAACACGGTCACCACCGATAAATCCATGATAATCGAAAATTTCAATAAGCATTTCTCTATGGCTGGCCATGCTTTCCTCCTGGCTACCACAACCCCGGCCAACAGCTCCGCACCCCCCGCAGCTACTTGCCCGAGCCTCCCCAGCTTCTCCTTCACCCAAATCCAGATAGCAGATGTTCTGAAAGAGCTGCAAAACCTGGACCCGTACAAATCAGCTGGGCTAGACAATCTGGACCCTCTCTTTCTAAAACTATCTGCCTCCATTGTTGCAACCCCTATTACCAGTCTGTTCAACCTCTCTTTCGTATCATCCGAGATCCCTAAAGATTGGAAAGCTGCCGCGGTCATCCCCCTCTTGAAAGGAGGTGACACTCTAGACCCAAACTGTTATAGACCTATATCCATCCTGCCCTGCCTTTCTAGTTAATAAACAGATCACTGACCATTTCGAATCCCACCGTACCTTCTCCGCTGTGCAATCCGGTTTCTGAGCTGGTCATGGGTGCACCTCAGCCACGCTCAAGGTACTAAACGATATCATAACCGCCATCGATAAAAGACAGTACTGTGCAGCCGTCTTCATCGACCTGGCCAAGGCTTTGTACTCTGTCAATCACCGTATTCTTATCGGCAGACTCAATAGCCTTGGTTTCTCAAATGACTGCCTCGCCTGGTTCACCAACTACTTCGCAGACAGAGTTCAGTGTGTCAAATCGGAGGGCCTGTTGTCCGGACCTCTGGCAGTCTCTATGGGGGTACCACAGGGTTCAATTCTCAGCCCGACTCTTTTCTCTGTATATATCAACAATGTCGCTCTTGCTGCGGGTGTTTCCCTGATCCACCTCTACGCAGACGACACCATTCTGTATACATCTGGCCCTTCTTTGGACACTGTGTTAACTAACCTCCAAACAAGCTTCAATGCCATACAACACTCCTTCCGTGGCCTCCAACTGCTCTTAAACGCTAGTAAAAACCAAATGCATGCATTTTCAACCGCTCGCTGCCCGCACCCGCCCGCCCGACTTGCATCACTACTCTGGACGGTTCTGACCTAGAATATATGGACAACAGCAAATACCTAGGTGTCTGGCTAGACTGTAAACTCTCCTTCCAGACTCATATCAAACATCTCCAATCCAAAATCAAATCTAGAATCGGCTTTCTATTTCGCAACAAAGCCTCCTTCACTCATGCTGCCAAACTTACCCTAGTAAAACGGACTATCCTACCGATCCTCGACTTCGGCGATGTCATCTACAAAATAGCTTCCAATACTCTACTCAGCAAACTGGATGCAGTCTATCACAGTGCCATCCTTTTTGTTACCAAGTCTATACCACCCACCACTGCGAACTGTATGCTCTAGTCGGCTGGCCCTCGCTACATATTCGTCGCCAGACCCACTGGCTCCAGGTCATCTATAAGTCTATGCTAGGTAAAGCTCCGCCTTATCTCAGCTCACTGGTCACAATAACAACACCCACCCGTAGCATGCGCTCCAGCAGGTATATCTTATTGATCATCCCCAAAGCCAACATCTCCTTTGGCCGCCTTTCCTTCCAGTTCTCTGCTGCCAGTGACTGGAACGAATTGCAAAAATCGCTGAAGCTGGAGACATATTTCCCTCACTAACTTTACACATCAGCTATCTGAGCAGCTAACCGATCGCTGCAGCTGTACATAGTCCATCTGTAAATAGCCCACCCAATCTACCTACCTCATCGCCATATTGCTTGTTTTTTTTACTTTTCTGCTCTTTTGTGCCAGTATCACTACTTGCACATCATCATCTGCTCATCTATCACTCCAGTGTTAATCTGCTAAATTGTAATTACTTCGCTACTATGGCCTATTTATTGCCTTACCTCCTCACGCCATTTGCACACACTGTATATACTTTCTTTTTTCCTATTGTGTTATTGACTGTACGCTTGTTTATTCCATGTGTAACTCTATGTTGTTGTTTGTGTTGCACTGCTTTGCTTTATCTTGGCCAGGTCGCAGTTGTAAATGAGAACTTGTTCTCAACTAGCTTACCTGGTTAAATAAAGGTGAAATATATATATTTTTTAAATAAATAAATTCACTGTCCTCTCCTCTGTAAGGACAAGAGCTAATGGGGTTTGATAATAGCTACTATAATTGTACCCCCAGCTGCTTACATTAGCTAACAGACATGGTAGAGAGATAGAGGTAGAAGCTTCTTTGTTTTTCTGGAAAAGTTTTTCATTTATTTTTCAAACCATCAGAATGTCAGGGAGACAGGTACCAGACTTTTCCCCCAAAAAATTGTTTCCATGAAAGCTGAATTATTGTTTATAAAATGCGGTCAAATGAAGATAAAATGCAATAAGATAGTAAATAGTAGTAAAAAAATTGTAAAAAAATCACAATACAGTATAAAAACAATATAAAAACTGTAATAAAAAGAAATACAATGGTAAAATACTTAATCTTAAATAACTCCAAAATAGAACAAGGTATCTCTCAAAAAATGTTACACCAGTGAATGGGACACCACTGACAGTATCCCACATTGCATAGTTAGATTGACTTCCACATGTTGTAGGTCAGTGTGCCTGTAACGGCTCTCGTTGGTGGTAGAATGAATGGACCAAGGCGCAGCTTGGTAGGCGTACATCGTAACTTTATTGATGACACCAAACAAAATAACAAAGTATAAAAACGAAAGCGCACAGTTCTGTAAGGCTAAGAAACTAAACAGAAAACAAGATCCCACAAAAACCAAGAGGAAAATGACAACTTATATATGATCCCCAATCAGAGACAACGATAGACAGCTACCTCTGATTGGGAACCCTACTCGGCCAAAAGCAAAGAAATAGAAAATATAGACTTTCCCACCCGAGTCACACCTTGACCTAACCAAACATAGAGAATAATAAGGATCTCTAAGGTCAGGGCGTGACAGTGCAATAACTTTTCTTCGTTTGAAATATACATATACAGTACCAGTCAAAAGTTTGGACACACCTACTCAAGGTAGTTGAGATGCTTTGGGATGAGTTGGACCACAGAGTGAAGGAAAAGCAGCCAACAAGTGCTCAGCATATGTGGGAACTCCTTCAAGACTGTTGAAAAGCATTCCTCATGAAGCTGGTTAAGAGAATGCCAAGAGTGTGCAACGTTGTCATCAATGCAAAGGGTGGCTACTTTGAAGAATGTAAAATATTAAATATATTTTTCATTTGTTTAACACTTTTTTGGTTATTACATGATTCCATATGTGTTATTTCATAGTTGTGATGTCTTCACTATTATTCTACAATGTAGAAAATAGTAAAAATAAAGAAAAACCTTGGAATGAATAGGTGTGTCCAAACTTTTGACTGGTACTGTACGTTTGCTTTGGCATTAATGAATATGTGTGTCACGCCCTGACCGTAGAGAGCTTTTTATGTCTCTATTTTGGTTCGGTCAGGGTGTGATTTGGGTGGGCATTCTATGTTTCTTTTTCTATGTTTTGTATTTCTTTGTTTTGGCCGGGTATGGTTCTCAATCAGGGACAGCTGTCTATCGTTGTCTCTGATTGGGAACCATACTTAGGTAGCTTTTCCCCACCTATGCTTTGTGGGTAGTTGTTTTCTGTTTAGTGTTTTCTGCACCTGACAGGACTTTTTTGGTTTCGTTTTTGCACTTTGTTACTTTTATTCTAGTGTTCAGTTTAAATAAAAGTCATGAACACTTACCAAGCTGCGCTTTGGTCCGATTCTTCCTCGTCAGACGACGACAACCGTTACAGAACTACCCACCACCAACGGACCAAGCAGCGTGGTATGGAGGAGCAGAGGGTTTAGGACTCCTGGACATGGGAGGAGATATTGGACGGAAAGGGACCCTGGAGACAGGCTGGGGAATATCGCCGCCCGAAAAAGGAGCTGGAGGCAGCTAAAGCTGAGAGGCGGTGATATGAGGCAAGGCAGCGCAGCAGGCACGAGAGGCAGCGGGGAGATTGGCGGAGTCAGGCGATAGACTTGAGCCTCCAACAAGGGTGCCCAGTCCGGGGCCAACAACGAGGGTGCCCAGTCCGGAGCCCGCTACGAGGGTGCCCAGTCCGGAGCCCGCTACGAGGGTGCCCAGTCCGGAGCCCGCTACGAGGGTGCCCAGTCCGGAGCCCGCTACGAGGGTGCCCAGTCCGGGGCCCGCTACGAGGGTGCCCAGTCCGGGGCCCGCTACGAGGGTGCCCAGTCCGGGGCCCGCTACGAGGGTGCCCAGTCCAGAGCCCGCTACGAGGGTGCCCAGTCCGGGGTCCACAACGAGGGCGCCCAGTCCGGGGCCCGCTACGAGGGTCCACAGTGCAGGGCCCGTTACAAGGGTGCCCAATCCGGGGCCCGCTACGAGGGTCCCCAGTCCGGGGTCGGCGGCGAGGGTTCCCGCTCTAGAGGCGCCACCTAAGTGGGCCAAGCCAGAGGTGGAGCGGGGTCTATGTCCTTCACCAGAGCCGCCACCGCAGAGAAATGCCCACCCAGACCCTCCCCTATAGGTTCAGGTTTTGCGGCCGGAGTCCGCACCTTTGGGGGGGGGGGGTACTGTCACGCCCTGACCGTAGAGAGCTTTTTATGTCTCTATTTTAGTTTGGTCAGGGTGTGATTTGGGTGGGCATTCTATGTTCCTTTTTCTATGTTTTGTATTTCTGTTTTGGCCGGGTATGATTCTCAATCAGGGACAGCTGTCTATCGTTGTCTCTGATTGGGAACCATACTTAGGTAGCTTTTCCCCACCTATGCTTTGTGGGTAGTTGTTTTCTGCACCTGACAGGACTGTTTCGGTTTCGTTTTTGCACTTTGTTATTTTTTTCTAGTGTTCAGTTTAAATAAAAGTCATGAACATTTACCACGCTGCGCTTTGGTCCGATTCTTCCTCTTCAGACGACGACAACCGTTACAATGTGTATAACCCATTTCTATTCAGCGAGTAACACATAAATACACTCTTAGAAAAAAATAGTTCCAAAAGGGTTATTTGGCTGTCCCCATAGGAGAACCCTTTTTGGCTCCAGGTAGAAGCATTATATCGTTTCTTTTCACAGAGGGTTCTACATGGAACCCAAAAGGGTTCTGCCTGGATTCAAAAAGGCTTCTTCAAAGGGTTCTCCTATGGGGACAGATGGATAACCCTTTTAGGTTCAAGATAACAGTCTATTTTTATAAGAGTGTAACCAGACTTAGTTTGGTTAGAGCGGTATGTAGAAGGTAGTGTTCTCTAAAGCAGGTTCCTCAGCAGGAAGGAGAGGGCTGCCCCTAGAGACAGACCCAGAGCCAGGAAGAAGGTCATCAAGGCCCCTGCTGTCTCACAGTCTTTAGACCTCACCAACCTGGGAAAGAGAACAGGGATCAGGTGGACAGCTCAGATACTGGGGAACACGTTGCAAACAAAACAAAAAACGGTTAATGGAACAATTTGACAAAACTGTTGAATAGATTCCGGGAAGATATCAATTCTGTGACTCACTGAGGTGCGTAGGACATGCAGAGACAGATGAAGTATCCATTGGACACGGCGAATAATGTCATGATGGCAACGAAGGCAACGTCATGGGAGAACAGGACTGGCAGGTACTGACGGTTGTCAGTGTTACACAGCATGATGAGAGGGATGAAGACCACACGGGAGACCACGAGCACAGGGAACAGACGGCTTCGCTTTGAGGGCTGTGGACAGATAGAGACAGAGAGACACTATTAGGCAGAGAAACATACTCTGAGGCATTGGAGCAGCAATTGAATGCCGTTATTGGTAGTAAAGAAGACAGACAGAGGGCAGAAATGTCAGACTCACCCACTGAACCATAGAGGTGACACTGCGGCCAATCAGGTCCATGGCGTTAAAGACGACGAAGCAG
Source organism: Salvelinus alpinus (assembly GCF_045679555.1). NCBI lineage: Eukaryota > Metazoa > Chordata > Actinopteri > Salmoniformes > Salmonidae > Salvelinus > Salvelinus alpinus. The sequence goes on along the minus strand of NC_092098.1, from coordinate 8,529,338 downwards.
CAGACACAGAGAAAGTATCGGTCTGAAAGATACAGATGTAAGGCAGATGTCCAACCACAACTGGACATTATATTACTAGGCAATTATGTGTTATTCTCCCAGCTGTTTGCTCACCCCACTCCTTGTTTCCATACACACTCTTCACTTTCACTGTGACAGCGGGGAAAACCGACAGTGTGACAGCCAGCACACACGTCACACAGAGGGCCATCACCCAAATCTGCACAACAGTAACAAAGTGTGAGAGAAATGTTTGAGAAAATGTTGTTTTGAATTGAGATCGGAATGACAGTGGGATACGGAACAAGGCACCTTTTTGAAGACTGCCAGGACAGATGACCTGGTGTGACTGTCAGTCTGTTTCGTCATGGACAGGGCTTCTTTGGTCACACTGGCCTCAAAATCACCATTTGTTATTATGGGTTTATTGTTGTAGCCATTCAGGTCACCATTGGCCAAAGCTTCTTTTTCTTTGTCTTTGAGAAGAATAGGGGGAAAATCGTCAGGGCTCTGGCAACTGCACTGATTTGACCGTGATAAAGACAGTGACAAATGGTTCAAGCATTATATCGTTTTGAAAACATAACTGAAAACAAACAAACATATTAAGGAAAATCCCTGCACATAAGTGAATTAACTATTAGTAATAATAGCTCTTCTACATGGTATCATGTATTTGTTATTAGTTAAGGATGGAATATAATGTTCCATAAACCTACCTGCACTTTTGAGAGGCTCGCTTGAGGTCGCCAGTTGGTCATGGTGACTTTGACTTTTCTCAAAGTAAAACCGGGCAAACTCCTAGAACCCAACACACAATCTTATGAGTACATTCCTCTGTAGTGTCCTAAGCAACAGTAGGAGAACTGACTATTGCTCTCTTGTCATGACCGGTGTAGCCACTCACCAGGTGTGGCAGTAGTAAGTAGCTGAGCAAAGTGAGCAGAGTTGCCAAACAGGGGGTTAGGAAGTACCCAAGAGCAGCACTGGCCTTGTCTGTTTTACCTACACAGAGAAGAAGAGAAACTCAGTACGAAATAGAATTAAAAGACAAGTTGACCTAAAAACAGTCAAATCTAAGCTGGCAGGCGGAGCTGAGATGTTTCCCACCAAACAGGATGTGGTTACCAGTTAATCAGTTGAGCGAAGCTGAAGCATAACACACGTTTACCACAGTTTGAGCCTGCTCTTCCAGTTATGCTAATATGAGCAAACATTGTGAGCAAATGCCATTAGCAAAAGACCTGTTTTAGTGAGCCTGTTACTATATTAAGGAGAAGGAGGTCATGTTGATTGAGTGTGCTTGGGTGTGTGTCATTGTGTTCGTTGTTAGTGGGTGTCGTGAGGTGATATGTGGTGCGTAGGGAAGTGTAGTACTCACTGAGGATAGAGAGCAGACTGGCCAGAGCAGCGAAGATCCCTGCCAGTCCCTGACCACTCATAAACAATGTGCTGTACTTCGGGGGGAGCATTCCTACCAGCCCAAACAGACTGCCCTGGAGCACAGCTCCAAAAGCTGGAGAAGGGGAGGAAGAGGGGATGTGTGAGTATTTCCACATAAAATCTGATTGGAACACATTTTCACTGGACAAATAGTCAAAACAATGATACGACTACTTCTGATTCTGAACGATATAATACGTGACCCAAGGACACATGAGAGCAGGTGGGAACCAACTCACAGTTGATGAACCAGATAGTTGCCATGGTAATAGAGAAGAAGCTGTCGGGCTGCATGGGCACCTTGACCATAATGGCCGTGAGGAGGAAGAGGCAGAGGATGGAGACCAGACTGAAACCAATCCGTACCTTCTCTCTGATACTAACGCCACACAGGAAAAAGAAGGTTGGGTTAGACCACTACATTAAACTAGACCTTCCATTCAAAAGGAGAGAGGTGTGGAATCAAAAGTTTAGACACATAGAACCATGTGGTATGTTGCTCACCACTGGTACAGGAACGAGTTGGCTAGGGTGAAGAGGAGCAGGGGCAGCTGGGATAGAAGGGTCATAAAGCTGGCAAATTCGTAGTCTTTAGTAACTGGGGTCGTTCCATTCGTAACTGGGGTCGTTCCATTAGTTACTGGGGTCGTTCCGTAACTTGACGGGGTCCCTTTGAGGCGGTCGTCGAAATACTTCAGCAGAAAACAATGGGAGAACAGAGGTGACATTAGCTGAAGTCCCCTACTCTTATCATACGGCAAACTAATAATAGACAGTATGTTTGCCTGAAAGTGTAATATTCAGTGAAAATGTTTATTGTTTGTGGTACCTAAATGTGTGTGTGAGTGTGTGTGTGTTTGTGTCTGGTTGTGATGAGGTAGAGGAGCTGTGTGGTACCTCAGTGGCGGTGATGAAGAAGTTCCATGGCAGCAGTGTCCCCAGTCCCAGGATAAAGATGATGACGGCCACAGCACAGCCTCTGTTAGGGGAGAGAAGACATCACTCACATCTCACATAGCAACCACTCCAACATCCGCTGGTAGCACTGCGTTTTAAGGTAGGTTACTGTTTCCACTGGTATTTACTTTGTATTTCATAGGAATGTTTGTGGTAAGAATGGGTATTTTATAGTTTACTTACACAATCGGTGATTACCTGGTACTAAATGGTGCCTAGTGATGCTTAATGTTTCCCAAAGAAACAAGTAATTTCTAGTTTTTTACTGAGTAATTACTGATATATCATGTCATTTCTTATCTGATTCCCATGGACCAGTGCTCAGATGAACGATATGGGATGTCATACCCTGATCTGTTTCACCTATCTTCGTTCATGTCTCCACCCCCCTCCAGGTGTCGCCCATCTTCCCCATTATCCCCAGTGCATTTATACCTGTGTTCTCTGTTTGTCTGTTGCCAGTTCGTCTTGTCTCGTCAAGCCTACCAGCCCTAGTCTCTGTTTTCTAGCCCCCCTAGTACCTTTCGGACTCTGACCTGGTTAATGAACATCTGCCTGTCCTCGACCTGCCCCTTGTATTTGAATAAATACCAGAGACTCTAACCATCTGCCTCCTGTGTCTGCATCTGACATCTCGCCCTGTGTCGTTATATGGTGACTAAACGAAGAAGCACGTGAAAGCTGCTCCCAACAAGGTTTTTTTGTCTCAGATGATTCAACCAATGAAAAGTGAGTAAACTCACCGGTCCACAGGGGCATTCTTCTGGGTAGTCATCCTGATACTCTTGAGTCTGTATACACAAGCATGGGACAGAAGATAGCTTCAGAACGTGTCACTCTTTTAAATACTGGTGTGTTGAAAATAACCACAGCAAATCCCCCTGATGTTATTCTAATCAGTCATCTTTGACAAGAAATAACATCATATTTTTTGCTCTTGGTGATTTCAGCATGTTCTAAAAAGTCTACAACTTAAGGAGTTAACCATATCCAGTCCCCTCCCACCATCATTTCTACAACATCCTTTCCTTGTCTTCTGCCATGTTCAGAAGCTGGTAGGTATCTCAGGTTAGACAAGGCTACTTTCTGAATGAACCATGTGGTAAAAAAGCTTTCCACATGGCTTCTGAAACGAAGTATTCAATGGCAAACTTTGAGATGAAATTAGTATTATTATAGAGGATGTTAGACCTATACAACATCTCAAAATGAACGGTTTTATTACTGACATGGAGAAAAATGTGTTCCATTACATCGGCTAATACCGGTGTATTAAACTATTGGCATTAACTTCAGACCTATACAGCCTTAATTATAACGCTCTAGATCTAATCAGAAATTAGATCCTTCCCGATGGACTATAACATCTTGGGGTAGCCCACACCTGTCAACACACACTCACCACCTACCTGCCTCATGCTTCAAATAGAAAATGTAGTTGATACATCGAATTATATTGATTTAAATCCTTGGTGTCGGGACCACCGGTGGCTCCTCGTAGAACACCACGTTGAGGATATGACTCATACACGTACAACAAAGTAACAACAGTAGGTAGCTCTGCACACAGGCTAGTACGCTGCCCATGTCGCTCTTTTATGTACAGACCAATTGAAAGGATTTTTGCTTGTCTGCATTGTTTTTGAGGGCTATTCGTTTGATTTATTCTAACAGTTAAAACATGTAACACATTCAACAATACAGCATCTTATTCAAAACTCAAGCAACTGAGCAGTAGTTGCTGAGTGAAGACATAAACTAGACGCTCAGAGAAGAAGTGCCCCCTGAAGCGGCACTATTAAATTGGACAAATAAAGCACAATTCTTCTTAATTTCTGGATCACAAAAAAAATCTCAGCGAATACAAAAGTAGCCTATAGTTGAGCGCCTCGAGGCTATTTGAGCTGTTCTTCACGGTGGTTATATCACCATGCAAAAAAACACAGCCAAATGAAAAGAAATGCCAACAAAATAATAAAAGCAACGTCTGTTAAACATTAAAAACTCACCCGTTAGAGTAGAATTGTTTAGTAGCTGGTATCGTTTTTGCGATGCTGATTAAACGCGCTCAATGAAGTGAACGCTTTTCAACATTTAGCGCGAATCCTTGACAGACAAGTGTTTCCTGTACATGGAGCGCCAATTTTGAGAGCGCCTATTGGCTGTTTGTTCAGCCAAGTTTGTTCAGGGGTGGAAAAGTACCCAATTGTCACACTTGAGTAAAATGAAAGCTACCTTAATAGAAAATGACTAAAGTAGAAGTGAAAGTAACTCAGCAAAAATACAACTTGAGTAAAAGTCTAAAATTATTTGTTTTCAAATATACTTAAGTATCAAAAGTAAATGTAATTGCTAAAATATACAAAATAAAAAGTAAGAGTATAAATAATTTCTAATTATTTTCAAAGTCCTTATATTAAGCAAACCAGAGGGCACAATTTTCTTGTTTGTTAAATGTACAGTCGTGGCCAAAAGTTTTGAGAATGACACAAATATACATTTTCACAACGTCTGCTGCCTCAGTGTCTTTAGATATTTTTGTCAGATGTTACTATGGAATACTGAAGTATAATTACAAGCATTTCATAAGTCTCAAAGGCATTTATTGACAATTACATGAAGTTGATGCAAAGAGTCAATATTTGCAGTGTTGACCCTTCTTTTTCAAGACCTCTGCAATCCGCCCTGGCATGGTGTCAATTAACTTCTAGGCCACATCCTGACTGATGGCAGCCCATTCTTGCATAATCAATGCTTGGAGTTTGTCAGAATTTGTGGGGTTTTGTTTGTCCACCGGCCTCTTGAGGATTGACCACAAGTTCTCAATGGGATTAAGGTCTGGGGAGTTTCCTGGCCATGGACCCAAAATATCGATGTTTTGTTCCCCGAGCCACTTAGTTATCACTTTTGCCTTATGGCAAGGTGCTCCATCATGCTGGAAAAGGCATTGTTTGTCACCATACTGTTCCTGGATGGTTGGGAGAAGTTGCTCTCGGAGGACGTGTTGGTACCATTTTTATTCATGGCTGTGATCTTAGGCAATGTGAGTGAGCCCACTCCCTTGGCTGAGAAGCAACCCCACACATGAATGGTCTCAGGATGCTTTACTGTTGGCATGACACTGGACTGATGGTAGCGCTCACCTTGTCTTCTCTGGACAAGCTTTTTCCGGATGCCCCAAACAATCGGAAAGGGGATTCATCAGAGAAAATTACTTTACCCCAGTCCTCAGCAGTCCAATCCCTGTACCTTTTGCAGAATATCAGTCTGTCCCTGATGTTTTACCTGCAGAGAAGTGGCTTCTTTGCTGCCCTTCTTGACACCAGGCCATCCTCCAAAAGTCTTCACCTCACTGTGCGTGCAGATGCACTCACACCTGCCTGCTGCCATTCCTGAGCAAGCTCTGTGCTGGTGGTGCCCCGATCCCGCAGCTGAATCAACTTTAGGAGACGGTCCTGGCGCTTGCTGGACTTTCTTGGGCGCCCTGAAGCCTTTTTCACAACAATTGAATCGCTCTCCTTGAAGTTCTTGATGATCCAATAAATGGTTGATTTAGGTGCAATCTTACTGGCAGCAATATCCTTGCCTGTGAAGCCCTTTTTGTGCAAAGCAATGATGACGGCACATGTTTCCTTGCAGGTAACCATGACTGACAGAGGAAGAACAATGATTCCAAGCACCACACTCCTTTTGAAGCTTCCAGTCTGTTATTCGAACTCAATCGGCATGACAGAGTGATCTCCAGCCTTGTCCTCGTCAACACTCACACCTGTGTTAACGAGAGAATCACTGACATGATGTCAGCTGGTCCTTTTGTGGCAGGGCTGAAATGCAGTGGAAATGTTTTTTGGGATTCAGTTCATTTGCATGGCAAAGAGGGACTTTGTAATTAATTGCAATTCATCTGATCACTCTTCATAACGTTCTGGAGTATTTGCAAATTGCAATCATACAACCTGAGGCAGCAGACTTTGTGAAAATGTATATTTGTGTCATTCTCAAAACTTTTGGCCACGACTGTATTGATAGCCAGGGGCTATGGAGCCAGATACCTGCATAAAGGTTGAACGTACATGTCGTTAGGATTGTAAGAAAATCCATACGTAAAATGTTAGGATCATAAGAAAAGCCATGCATGAAACATGGCTATCAGCAGAGCCTTGTCTGGCAGCGAAAGTTTCTACTGACAGTTGAGATGTACAATCTATGGCATAAAGGGACGACGAGCGGATAAGAAGCAATCCGTAATTAATGAGCGAGCTAGTCAACATAACTATTTGTTCAGCACTTTTGAAATGTACAGCAATAGAATTCAGAACATGGGCCGTTCTTACAGTATTCTCGGTGTATACCAAGTCAGAACCGTAGAATAAATATAGGAGCATATACGCAGGCAATGAAAGCTCTTACAAAATTTGATGATCACATTTCTCTAAAACAGGCTATAGGCTACATTTGCATCACCAAGTCAGAACAGTAGGTTAAGTTATGAGAGGGAAAGGGACCAAATTATTAGGGTAAGGCCCATATATGGATCCAGATACCTGCCAAAAGGTTGTACGTACGTATCGTTAGGATCGTAAGAAAATCCATATGTAAATTGTTAGGATCGTAAGAAAAGCCATCTGTGAAATATGAAACGTAAGTATGAAATTTAAACTGTGAACATACAAACATGTTACGATTACTGACCAACATTTCAGGCTTGAACAAATCTTGTGTTGCATTTGTGACATACAATAATACCTTTCAGAGTTTTGGCAGTTTCATCTCACCAACAAAGAAAACGTACACCAAACGGCCTGTGAGGAGTGTTACGAAAACAAGCACAACATAGTACAAAAACCGGAAGTCAGTAAAACTGGAAAGAGGTATCCTGCACGTTTTCAAGTTAAAAGTCTCCATTCTCTATTACTCAGTTGAGTTGGCATCATATTTAGGTAGCTAATGTAATGGATTTGTTTTTCAGTGCAAGTCTAGATAGCACTAGCTGTATTATGCCTACAACGGTGAAGTTTCAGTCCGCTAGATGTATCTACAGCATCTCTGGGTGACATGGACATCCCCATGCATGCACCTTATCAAAATACGACAAATTCAATCTTGCACCATCCCATTATCTGGGCTCTGTCTGCAATCATAACCAGTAGTATATACCAGGAATAATGAATCACAACCAGTAATATATACCAGGAGTAATGAATCATAACTAGTAGTATATACCAAGAATAATGAATCACAACCAGTAATATATACCAGGAATAATGAAACGTAACCAGTAGTATATACCAGGAATAATGAAACGTAACCAGTAGTATATACCAGGAATAATGAAACGTAACCAGTAGTATATACCAAGAATAATGAAAAACTCCCTAGAAAGGCCTAAACCTAGGAAGAAACCTAGAGAGGAACCAGGCTATGAGGTGTGGCCAGTCCTCTTCTGGCTGTGCCGGGTGGAGATTATAACAGAACATGGCCAAGATGTTCAAATGTTCATAAATGACCAGCATGGTCAAATAATAACAATCACAGTAGTTGTCGAGGGTGCAACAGGTCAGCACCTCAGGAGTAAATGTCAGTTGGCTTTTCATAACCAGTAGTATATACCAGGAATAATTAATCAGAACCAGAAGTATATACCAGGAATAATGAATCATAAACAGAAGTATATACCAGGAATAATGAATCAGAACCAGTAGTATATACCAGGAATAATGAAACATAGACTAATAATAGATGTCTGGTGAATCTATGAATTATGTATGACCACGGGAGTCTTTGCCACTAAAAATATTTATTGATTTATTTCATCACTCAAAATCTTACCAAAGCATATTCTGTAGGAGGGCTTAATATGAATTGAAAATGTTTTGACATGATTCATATGAATCGGGTCATGAACATATGGACTTTGAAATGAACAAGGGAGAGGTTAAACAGAGGCTACGTCTGGCATAAGCTTATTCCCACACTTTACAAGAACTCTGTTGCAGTGGTCTTAGGTAATATCCATATAGGCTATTCCCTCCATCACGACACTGCTGCCCAGTTGAAGAGCTTGTGATCTCCATGCAGCACCACAGCACCATGTGCATTCGGAAAAGCACCCCTGAGCTTCAGAAGATTCCCTTCTGGAGAAATGCAGTCATAGAGTCATTATACTCTAATGTAGGCCTATTTGCCTACTAGCCAAATAAAGTGCAGCGCATGTGTGATGCACGCAACTCATCATTCCAACATATTTGATCATTTAATTCATCCTTCAGTCAGTCAGTATGTCATCCATTCAGTCATTTGTCTGAGTTGCAGTAACAACTAAATCAAAGAGAATATAGAACAGTGGGGGGGTGGGCTTTCCTGTTTTGCATGTTTTTTGGGCATTAGTATGTGTCACATATCAGTTGGCAAACAATGTAAAGTATATATATTGTAATGACCTGACTAGATCATAAAGGAACAATTGTCCAGACAGGATTGAGTTTACGAATTTACGGTTTATTAACCCAACTTCACACAGGCTACTGTTTGGCCGTAGCCCACGCCAAATAAATGAAGGATACCTTGTAAACCAACCGTGACCTTCTCTGTGAAGGCCAGACGTAAGAGAGAGAACAATGGCTAAACCTGATCTTAACTTCCAATGCTCCATCCCCCTGCCCAAACCCCCTCCACGCCACCCCGCCAACCACCAGGATGCCCTGCTTCAGAACATTCCAGGCATTCCTGTGATTGGCAGATAGCAGGTTGATTGGCATGTCCGACCCCTTGAACACTGGGTACTGGTAAGTACAACACAACCAACTAATAGCCTAACACATAACACACAGCTGTCTGTGCGGATCGCTACAATATAATTGAGTTAATAAAGTCGCATACAAACATGGTCTTTTGTTTTCTTTTGTAAGGCAGGTGTTTCAGCCTAGCTCAGTTCTTTCTGTGGTGGTGGGGCAAGCCAGCAGAGCCGTGATTGGCTCAGTGTTCTGTCACTCATGGGGACACTACTTCACCGCCAAGTCTAAGGGTAGAGTTAGAAAATTCCAGCCCCTTGGGTGCTGCTATAGAGTTACATTAGAAGTGCTCATCCAAGAAGGCTCAAGGTCATTGGCCACAGATAAAATGACTTAAAATCACATTATATCTGCAGTAGCTTTGATTGGACTGATCATGTCAACATTATACTTTCAAAATCTTAACTAGCAGTCAACAATCTCCTGGCAAATCATTTTTAATCCTTGTCATATGAAGAGAAATAATGAAGAGAAATTATAGATAAAACGTATCGGTGCTCATCGGCCATTGGACATAAACATTACACAACAAGTTGTAAATCACTAATTCAACAATGAGTGGTTTGGAAGGAATCAGTGGCTAACTGCAAGCATTGCAAAGCAATCGTTTAAGGGTCTCTTTTACTAGTTTAAAATTATAAACATTCAACATTGGCCATTCTGTCAATGAAGCATGATTTGTGCCATGCTCAAAACAACCTTTAACTCGGAACTGCAAAATCTGACTTTAGTGAGTTCAAGACAACTGGGAACTCGGGAACAATTAGGTACTGGGAAAATACCTTTTGAACTTTCATCCAACTCGGAATTGTACATTCGGAACTCGGGCCTCTTTCTAGAGCTACGACCTGAAGATCACTGACGTCATCATAATTTGACCTTTTTTTTCCTTCAAGTTCCCAGTTGTCTTGAAAGCACATCAAATATTTTAAGAGCTTTCATTGTCTGCGTATATGCCCCCTTTATTTATCCTACGGTTCTGACTTGGTGTACTGTAAGAATGGCCCATGTTCTGAATTCTGTCGCTGTACATTTCAAACGTGCTGAAAAAATAATTATATTGACTACGTCCGTCCTAGCTCGCTCATTAATGTCTTAATCGAAATTACATATTGCCTCTTATCTGCTTGTCGTCACCCCTTATGCCATAGTTTGTACATCTCAATTGTCATTAGAAACCATATTTGTTTAAGCAAGTCAGCCAAATCAGCTATGTTTTTTAAAGGCAGTAAATGAGGCTGAATTAACTGTTTTGCTGCCAGACAAGGCTCTGCTGATAGCCAGGTGTTGCAGTGGTAAGGTGTTGGGACTGCTGTTGGGATCGCTTTATGTAGGCCCTAACAATTTGTGGGCACTGTTTGTCACCGTTATAGTGCAATTAATGTATTGTTTGGTGTTGTGTAGTGTAGTGGCTTTGCTGGCATGCATCCCACATATATATATTTTTTGCCCCACCAATATGTACGTGCTAAAGTCGCCACCGGATGTGCAGATCATTTTGCAAGGGGCCCTGCTTGTCCAGCACGCAGGCAGACCTGCAAGAAATCATTTCGCCTGAGAGAAGCTGTGGAGAAAAGATAGAGGAACTACTAAACATGGACCTAATGGAGAGAGTGGATGGTGCCACACCATGGGTGAATCCGGTAGTGGTGGTGCCAAAACCGGACGTGTCTGGACATGAGACAAGCGAACACAGCAATCATACGTGTCGGGTACCCAATCCCCACAGTAGATTAACTTTTGCAAGGAATTAATGGGTCTCTCATATTCAGTAAACTGGATCTTAAATGGAGCTATCATCAATTGGAGCTAACACCAGAGTCAAGAGACGTGTTGATGTTTGCAGAGCATAATGGGATGTACAGATATAAAAGACTCATATTTGCAGTTTCATCGGTGAGCGAGCAGTATCCACATGAAATCGAAACATCCCTGACAGGCATCAAGGGGGTGGAGAACATATCAGATGACATCATCGTCCACACCCCGGACAAGGAGACCCATGACCAGCATGCTGTCCTCAACAAGCTGGAGAACTGTGGGCTGACTCTCAACTCAGAGAAATGTCAATTCAACATGGACAAATTGGTGTTTATGAGCATGCTACTCTCACAGAAGGGCATTGTGCCCACGGCTGAAAGAGGGAGCGCAGTGGTCGAGGCCAGCGAGCCTGAGACTGCATCAGAGGTTTTAGCTTTCTAGGTTCAGTGGGCTATAGTAGTAGGTTCATTCCCCAGTTCTCTACACTCTCAGAGCCTCTGCGGAATTTGACCAAGAAGAACACAACATTCCACTTCGGACCGGAACAGAAGGTATTTCAGACATTAAAAGAGAAACTGGCTGAAGCCGCGACACTCGCGTACTTTGACAAAGACATGCCCACAAAAGCAATAGCAGACGCAGGACCAGTGGTCCTAGGAGCTGTGCTCGTGCAAGAACAACACAGAGAAATGGTTCCAGTCTGTTATGTGAGCAGGAGTCTGTCAGAGTGTGAACGCAGATATTCACTGAGCGTGAGGCCCTTGCGTTGCTTTGGGTTTGTGAAAGTCTTCACCCGTACGTACACGTCAGGGAATTTGATCTTGTTACTGATCATAAGGCGTTAGATGCTATTTACAGTCCTCGCTCAAAGCCATGCGCTCGCATTGAACGGTGGATGCTGAGGCTCCGACCCTGTGACTTTCGAGTTGTCCACATACCAGGGAAAAGCAACATCGCTGGCCCTCTGTCTCGTCTAATTGGAGGGACTGCTGTGAAGGACACACGCACATGGAGCAGAGGAGTGTGTGAGATTTGTGGCTGTGTACGCAACTCCAAATGCAATGACCATCAGGAAAGTGGAGGACGCATCAGCTACAGATGAAGAGCTAAGATAGTACATGTCATCCCAGTTCCAAATACCAGCCCACAGAGAGAAGCAACGAGATTGAACTTCACTCAACTTTCTAGAGCCGTGGTCACCGACCGGTGTATCGTGATCGACAGGTCGATCTCCAAGGCATTCCTAGTCGATCGCCAAACACTTATGTAAAAAACCCAACGATAAAGCCTTGTGTTCTATTTTTTGTTGTTGTCTGGGCTGTTGGCGGTAGGTGCACCCGATTCAACTGCCCTGTGCGCCGGGTATGCAAACTGTTACCATTTTGAACCATTTCATGTGTCTAAAGGTACTATGTGTCTAAAGGTACTATGCAAGAAATGTTGTTACAAACTCTGCCTTCCCGGCAGGCCCAGAGAGCAAATCAAGTGCACTATAGGCCTACCACTGGCCAATCGGATGGCTCAGATTACCGTGTCTGCTGTAACGTAGCAGGTTTAAGAAACGTTTAAAACCCCGACTAGAGAGAGACTGTCAACGAATACAGCAAAGAGCTGCTGTTTTTATGAGTGAGTTCATGTTTAACTCAGCATTGTCAACACTTTGTATTCAACACTTTTATAAGCCATAAAATGTGTTCTTACTATTTCCACTCAGCGCTACAACAAGCACTGCAGCAGTAATGAATGAGTAGGAAAGTGTATCTATAGGCTTGCCTTGTTATTATTAGCGGCTTGGGACTTTTTTAATATAGAGGAATTTTTTACTTTCTCTGTTCATTGGAGTAACAACATGAATTTGAGCATGAGGCAGAAATAATGCGGTGCCATCAGCTGGAAGACTATGTCACTTTTTGGTCAGTGTCCCTTTTTGGTCAGTGTCCCTTTTTGGTCAGTGTCAGTGGAGGAAAGTGAGAGCGGAGGGCTGTTGAGAGGCTGCTCTCTCCCTCCGCTGAGACTGACCATCAGATGCAGGCACCATCAGCCCAGTGAAATAAAAAGCGAATTATTTAAATGTATGCTCACTCAGCTGTGCCTCACAAGTAATACAACAAATGATCTATTACCGGTGTGATCATATAGCCTACCTCAAATGTCCTTTTTTGTTTTGTTTTTAAATGTCCTGAACAACAATGCATTTGTCAAGGCAATTCAAGCAAAGCCAATATGTGGTGATAATGTATTGGGCCTATAGCTTACTGCACAAACCTCATTGCTACAGTACTGTTTTTAATTGGTTAATGTTGCACAGGCTTACGTTTTTTAAGTCATGTTTAAAAAAAAATCAGAGCGGTAGATCTCAGCTTGCGTTTTGACTCAGAAAGTGATCTTGACTCAGAAAATGTTGGTGACCACTGTTCTAGAGTTTTTCCTGTTAACACTATCAACATTTCCCTTTACTGTGGCAATTGTGATCGAATCAACGCACTATTAGCCACTTTCAATGCAACAAACCAAAGCAAATTGAACTATGCAAGAAATTTTGTTGTAGGCAGGACGCATCGGAGTAGGATTCTATTGCATTGACACATACTACTCAGCCTGTACTCTACACAGACCGGTGCGGCATAAACACAGCCAAATATGGATCTGTGCCATTTACTTTTAACTGGACTGTGTTTACAGCATGAGCGGTTCTGAGTAGATGTGCCCTTGTTTTGAGATCAAAGGGAGAGCTGCATGTAGCCACCTGTACACATTTTGTTCATATCCTTTGCTCGTTAGGGAGTTATTAGCCCAGTTATAGATCATTTGTAGTCAGCAATAGGTGAGTGATTGTTTCCTGCAAAATCACAAAACGTGTACATTTCTAGACATCTTTGTAAAGCAAGTCTGGTAAAGAGCTTTTTTTTGTCTTAAAGGGGCAGTGTTGTATTTTGAGACAGGCTTGAATAAGTAGCCAATAGGCAGAGGGTAGCATAATTTGTCTGATTCTCTGTAATAATGGTATGGGAATAATAATGCATTTTATTTTGCAAAGTGGTTTCTTGCATCAAACAACACAACATTTTCAGTCACCTCCTCGTCTGAAGGACAGGTGGATAAACAGGTTATTGTTAAGCCCTGCATGTTTTTTTCAAAAGTCTCATGGAATGTAGGCCTACATTGAAGACCACACATTGGCTGCTACTTTAGGCTGAATGATATAACAGCTATTTCCATGTTAAAATGTTATGAGATGCATTTTCTCCGTTGTTATTGAAGGTAGGCCACTCTGGTAGGCCTACATTGTGATCAAATAGCCACAGTAGCCTACATGGCCTCTGTTAAAACTGTAACTTAAAGCGGGTACAGCCTCAGCCCTCAGCAGACCTGAAATTTGCTCAGTGCCGAAAAAAAAGAGAGGGAACAGTGGTCCTAGGCCTATGTTGCTTTATAGGTGGAGTTATGGGCCAATTTGCATATATTCCTTGAAGTACACATGTGGAACTGCATAAACATTTTTTTTTGTTTCAAACCATTTTTTTATTCTTATCCCAGAGTCTCACATTGGCCCCATTATTTATAGAAAGACCCATATAAACTCAACAAAAAAAGAAACATCCCTTTTTCAGGACCCTGTCTTTCAAAGATAATTCGTAAAAATCCAAATAACTTCACAGATCCTCATGGTAAAGGGTTTAAACACTGTTTCCCATGCTTGTTCAATGAACCATAAACAATTAATGAACATGCACCTGTGGAACGGTCGTTAAGACACTAACAGCTTATAGACGGTAGGCAATTAAGTTCACAGTTATGAAAACTTAGGACACTAAAGAGGCCTATCTACTGATTCTGTTGAACTTATCAACATGAATTGGGGTATTCAGAGTACTATACAGGTAGAGAGCATTGAACAGAACTATGTCAATAACAACATTTTGATAGAACCTTATAATCCCAAGCTCTCGTAATCAGTGGTGTAAAGTACTCAAGTAAAAATACTTTAAAGTACTACTTAAGTAATTTTTGGGAGTATCTGTACTTTACTTAACTATTTATATTTTTGACAACTTTTACTTTTACTTCACTACATTCCTAAAGAAAACTCGGTACTTTTTACTCCATACGTTTTCCCTGAGACCAAAAGTACTTGTTACAATTTGAATACTTAAAAGTAAAGGAAAAAGGTCAAATTGGCACACTTATCAAGAGAACGTCCCTGGTCATCCTTACTGCCTCTGATCTGTTGGATGATGTCTGAGTGATGGAGTGTGCCCCTGGCTGTCGAAAAAAGTAATAAAAAAGTAAATTGTGCCTTCTGGTTTGCTAAATATAAAGAATTTGATGTATAGCATTAACTTTTACTCAAGTATGGCATTTTAGTACTTTTTCCACCACTGTACTTAAGTACATTTAAAATCTGATACTTTTAGACTTTTCCTCAAGTAGTATTTTACTGGGTTACTTTCACTTTTACTTGAGTCATTTCATATTAAGGTGTCTTTACCTTTACTCAAGTATGACAATTGAACACTTTTTCCACCTCTGCTCGTAATGTTGTGATAGAATAGAATAAAATAGTATAGCATAGCTTTATTTTTTCCAGTGAGGGCTGACGTGTGGTGTTCCAGGTAAAGCAGTAAATAACATCACACATCTCACTACATGGCAGATAGGCTACAGTTTTCAAGAGAAAGTCCCAAGAATCTGTGTGTATTTATAGCATGTCATTTCCCATGAAAGATACATTATTTTGGCTTATTCTGCATTATTGAAAATGTAATTTTCTAGCTAGCAAACTCTCCATATTTACTGGCTTCTTACTGGTAGGTACTGTATATGTTGATACCAATTAATCAAGATGGAGATGGTTCACAGAGTGAACTGGCCTGTGACAAAAACACTTAAAAAGTAATGCAATGACCATGTTCCAAAACAAAGAAACATCTGATATACAGTGGGTTCCGAAAGTATTGAGACCGTGACACATGTTTTGTTATTTGGGGTTGTACTCCAGCACTTTGGATTTGAAGTGGTACAATGACTATGAGGTTAAAGTGCATACTGTATCTGTAGGCTATCTGTATGAATGTAACTGCCGTTTACTGTGGGATTATTGATCCGATAGTCACGTACTGGTAGGCCTATTGGTGGGGATTGGGGTCTTAAGCTCGGTCTGAGAAGAAAAAAAACACTCCATAAATGCAAATTGTTATTCAATCATTACTCATTGGATGAGTTTTGGGAAATGACTACCTTTGTTTACTCTGACTTGTTTACAATAGCCTTGTCTGTCAATTTACTGGACATGACTTCTTGTTTGCCTTAAAGGGGAATGCCAAAGATAAGTTACTTTTACTCATCTATGTTGTTTTGACGTAGCAGGATGACTTATAGCCTATGATAATGTAAGACGATATAGGCTGAACAAAAAATATAAAACGCAACATTTAAAGTGTTGGTCACATGTTTCATGGGCTGAAATAAAAGATCCCAGACATGTTTCGTATGCACAAAAAGCTTATTTCTCTCAAATTTTGTGCACAAATTTGTTTAAATCCCGGTTAGTGAGCACGTCTCCTTTGCCAAGATAATCCATCCACCTGACAGGTGTGGCATATCAAAAATCTGATTAAACAGCATGATTATAACACAGGTGCACCTTGTGCTGGGTACAATAAAAGGCCACTCTAAAATGCGCAGTTTTGACACACAACACAATGCCACAGATGTCTCAAGTTTTGAAGGAGTGTGCAATTGTCATGCTGATTGCAGGAATGTCAACCAGAACTGCTGTCAACCACAGACCCCGTGTATGGCGTCATATGGGCGAGTGGTTCGCTAATGTCAACGTTGTGTACAGAGTGCCCCATGGTGGCGGTGGGGTTATGGTATGGGCAGGCATAAGCTACAGACAACAAACACAATTGCATTTTATCAATGGCAATTTGAATGCACAGAAATATCGTGATGAGATCCTGAGGCCAGTTGCTTTTAATTTCCAGTCGTGAAATCCATAGATGAGGGCCTAATGAATTTATTTCAATTGACTGATTTCCTGAGATGAACTGTAACTCGGTAAAATCTTTTGAAATTGTTGCATTGTTGCGTTTATATTTTTGTTCAGTGTAATAGTGACCTTGAGCTGTCCTGACATCGAATAGGGGTGTGCTATGTGCAGATGTCAACTCTGTGTGACATCATCCAGCCCTTGTCATATCTGTTGAGGAGTTAAGGCAGTTTCCCAGTCTTGGCTGTTGCAACACTGTAACACACAGTAAACTTCAATAGTCTGGTCAATCTTTCCAACATAATAACTATTGGCTGTCCTCTAGCCACAGTTGTGTCACAAGTTTGAGGAAGAGAATACTTCCTCGACCATATCTCAGACAGACTGAATTTAGAGATAATGAACATCCTGAAATCGTTACAGGAATTACTCACACACAGATCCAGAGCCAAGGCTGGCTTTATTTACTTGAATGCACACTGTTGTGAGAAAAGCAGTCCCGACGAGGAGTTGCTTATGAACATAGAAACATGTCTCTTGTTGAGTGGGTCATTGATCTTTTATTTGACTTGAGGTTAACCAGTGACAGTGTGCTTTTTTTTTCTTTTTTTTGTCATGCCTTCCCCTTTATCCTTCCTACCATCTGTGTATAAATACACCTTTTTGCAGATTGTATTCCTTTTGGACCTGTGATTCACCATGATTTTGTCTGATTGCTGGACTTTGTGTGCAGCGCTGTTGATATGTCCTCTTTATATGGGTAAGTGCCCTGCCATGGCTCTTACAGTCAAACTGCTGTTGTCTTTAGTTACCTTTTTAGACACGTTTGTTGCACATTTTTCCAAATTGTCCTGTATTCTGGATGATACAACAGGGGCTGGAAAAAGGAAATACATGTACTCAAAATAAATATATACAAGAGGGATTTTTTTAACCACGTGTTGTATTTGATTGAAATTTACCGTCCAATACTGTGGGATTTTACGTTTGGGGTGATCATATAAAAATGATTGGATGTCATAATGATTAACATCAATGATTATTGGGGTATTAGAATCCATATGGGTACTTACGCACGCACGCGCACACACACACACACACACACACACACACACACACACACACACAAACATCTTCAGCTTTGACTCCGTCCATTAGGCTTCTGTATACTATGAAGAATTTTGATTTGACAAAACTCTGACGTTTTCTGCTATTGTAGCCAGGTTCCCAACCTGGGCCCAGTCATGCCTATGTGTAAAATACATGAACATCTTCCTGCACTGACCTCACAGGTGTCAGTGTTCTGTGTGAAGTCTTCTGTAAAGAAAAGAATGTGGGCGTGGAAGGAGGTCATTACACTCTTACCAAGAAGCTTGCGTACGGCAGTATGCTGATATACCACTGTCCAGACGAGTACTATCCTTATCCAGCTTTAACTCGCTTGTGCCAGAAAAGTGGAACTTGGTCACCGACTCCCCATATAAGGCCTGTTCAAAAGTGCAAGAGTGAGTAACAATTCCTTGCACTGGTACTTTTAATAAAAACAATATTTGAAAAAAGCTAAAGGCTACTTAAACACTGCTTCCTCCATTTTCTTTTCTTTTAGTGGTTGAATGCCCGAACCCCTTGGTTTTGGAAAGTGGTTCTGTCTTTCCTTTACAAATGCAGTATTTTGTCAACAATAAGACCACATATGAGTGCTATTCTGGATACACATTACGTGGCTCAGCCTCCCGTGTGTGCCAACCCAATGGGAAGTGGAGTGGGGGAACACCCATTTGCAGACGCGACTGTGAGTAACAAACTATCATCTGTCTGCCTCCGCCGCTCTCTTCCTCCTTAGGACCTTCTTTTTTTTGGTCGCACTGACCCGTTAGAAATGTAGCTCAGCCTCAAGCTGTGACCTTTCTGCCTCTCTCACACCCTCGCTCTGTTTCCCGCTGACATTCTCCCACATTGTTTTACAGCAGGAGGCGGAGAGCGTTGTGCTGACCCTGGGATTCCGGCCGGTGCTGGGAGGTTTGGGTCAAGTTTTGGCATAGACGACAAAGTGACATACCACTGTGACGAGGGCTTACATTTGCTGGGGTCAAAGGAGCGTGTATGTCAAGAGAATGGCCAATGGACTGGGACTGAGCCTAAATGTTACTGTGAGGACCCATGAATACATCCTAAACAATGACACCTTTGCAAGCAGCGCAACACACAGTCACCAATATTCCATTGATCAAATATACCTAAGGATTGTCACGTACAGTCCAATTTCATAGAATGCGCGAAAGAGAGATTTAACCCTGTGTTTGTCTGGTTCTTTTGTTCTTGTTGCAGACAAGCACACGTATGACACTGCACTGGAGATCACAGAGGCATTCGGCAGTGCTATCAGAGAGAGCCTTCAGTTGGCAGCGCCCATCGGTAGGTCTCTCCATAACAACCAATATGTAATGTTAATCAAGTCTTTATTCTGTTGTCAATATCACCATAACTGTGTAACATATTTGCCAAACCTTTCACATATTTTCCTTGCGGCACCATTCCTCACACACATCCTCTTCCACCTGTGATTGTCAAAGTAAGATATCCTGCTGGTGCCTTTCAGATGACACAGATCAGGAAGGAAAGAAGATCACGGTAGATAAAGCTGGAAAGCTTAACATATACATTGCTATGGACATCTCTGACAGCATTGTGGAGGATCAGTTTAACAAAGCAAGAAATGCTGTCAAGAAACTTATCACAAAGGTATGTCACAGGTACTCACAAGGTACAACTATATATAAATGGATTTGGCTATTTCAGCCACACCCGTTGCTGACAGATGTATAAAATCGAGCACACAGCCATGCAATCTCCATAGACAAACATTGGGAGTAGAATGGCAGTACTGAAGAGCTCAGTGACTTTCAACATGGCACCGTCATAGGATGCCACCTTTCCAACAAGTCAGTTCGTCAAATATCTGCGCTGCTAGAGTTACCCCGGTCAACTGTAAGTACTGATATTGTGAAGTGGAAACGTCTAGGAGCAACAACAGCTCAGCTGTGAAGTGGTAGGCCACACAAGCTCACAGAAACGGGCCGCTGAGTGCTGAAGTACGTAGCGTGTAAAAATGGTCTGTCCTCGGTTGCAACGCTCACTATGAGTTAAAAACTGCCTCTGGAAGCAACTTCAGCACAATAACTGTTCATCTATGTTATGTGGTTGCTGAGTAATTTAGGTCTTAGCAAGGGAATCCCTTAAAGAGAATCCCTGGTACTTTTGTATACTTTTTAGCCAGTAGTTCTGAAAGTAGCTCTCACAAGCCAAAAGTGGTCCCAGAAAATTGCTTACAACATCACATATGTGCAGATATGTGCACCACGTCATTGCTCTCTCTCTCTTTCTCGCTCTGCTGTGTGTGCACTTGCTAGCTGTCACTTACAGTGCATTCAGAAAGTATTCAGACCCATTGACTTGTTCCACATTTTGTTACGTTACAGCCTTATTCTAAAATTGATTAAATATTTTTTTTTCTCATCAATCGACACACAATACCACATAATGATAAAGCAAATGTAAAAAAAAAAATACATTTTTGTGAATCTATAAAAAATAAAATCTGAAATATCACATTTACATAAGTATTCAGACCCTTTCCTCAGTACTTTGTTGAAGCACCGTTGGCAGCGATTACAGCCTCGAGTCTTCTTGGGTATGACGCTACAAGCTTGGCACACCTGTATTTGGGGTGTTTCTCCCATTCTTGTTGTCCTGTTGGAAGGTGAACCTTCACCCAGGTCTGAGGTCCTGAGCACTCTGGAGCAGGTTTTCATCAAGGATCTCTCTGTACTTTACTCCATCTTTCCCTCAATCCTGACTAGTCTCCCAGTCCCTGCAGCTGAAAAACATCCCCACAGCATGATGCTGCCACCACCATGCTTCACCATAGGGATGGTGCCAGGTTTCTTCCAGACGTGACGCTTGGCATTCAGGCTAAAGGGTTCAATCTTGGTTTATTCAGACCAGAGAATCTTGTTTCTCATGGTCTGAGTGTCCTTTAGGTGCCTTTTGGCAAACTCCAAGCAACCTTAAGGTGTCTGTTCCTGAGGAGTGGCTTCCTTCTGGCCACTACAATAAAGGCCTGATTAGTGGAGTGCTGCAGAGATGGTTGTCCTTCTGGAAGGTTCTCCCATTTCCACAGAGGACCTCTGGAGCTCTGTCAGAGTGACCATCGGGTTCTTGTTCAGCTCAGTTTGGCAAGGTGGCCAGCTCTATGAAGAGTCTTGGTGGTTATAAACTTCTTCCATTTAAGAATAATGGAGGCCACTGTGTTCTTGGGGACCTTCAATGCTGCAGATATTTTTTGGTACCATTCCCCAGATCTGTGCCTCGGTTTTTGCTCTTACATGCACTTTTAACTGTGGGACCTTATATCGACAGATGTGTGCCTTTCCAAATTATGTCCAATCAATTGAATTTACCACAGGTGGACTCCAATCAAGTTGTAGAAACATCTCAAGGATGATCAATGGAAACAGGATGCACCTGAGCTCAATTTCGAGTCTCATAGCAAAGGGTCTGAATACTTATGTAAATAAGGTATTTCTGTTTTCCTTTTTTAATACATTTGCAAAAATGTCCCCAAAACTGTTTTCGCTTTGTCGTATGAGGTATTGTGTGTAGATTGATGAGTTGAAAAATGTGTTTAATCCATTTTAGAATTAGGTTGTAACGTCACAAAATGTGGAAAAAGTCAAGGGGTCTGAATACTTTCCGAATGCACTGTATATGGCAAGGGGCTATTGCTTATTGCTTGAACTCGAATTGCCCACGTGAGGGAAAATGTAGGGGAAATGGCACAGCACAGCTTCCAGAAAAACAGTTACAGTATATTGTGGCGAATTGAGGTAAAACTGTAATTCTGCTCATAGATTATGTATTTATGAACTACACATTGACACATCCAGCCCAAAGCGGGAGGTTTAAAAAATACTCAGTATTCGCAAAAGTACCAGAGCATGTCTTCTTAACCCTTAATGTAGGCACATCACACAAAAAATGACTCCCATTCCTTGACACACATCTAAATGTAATTCTGTCCTGCACCTTGTGCTTTCACAGGTCAGCTCCTTCGCAGTCAGCCCAAATTACGAAATCCTTTTCTTCGCTTCTGATGTATTAGAAGTTGTCAACATATTAGATTTTTCTGGAGAAAAAAGAAAAAAACTTGAACAAGTCTTGGCTGACTTGGACAACTTTAATTATGGAGGTGAGCAAAGATTGACCTTACATGTATTTACATCATCATCATTGCCCAAACTATACACTCATCCCGTTATCCATAAACTTGACAAATAGTGTGTGTGTGTATGTGTGTACTTTTTCACAGAGAGAGAAAATGTTGGGACCAATCTCAACCTTGCTTTTAAAACCATCCTGGAACGCATGGCTATCCAAAAACAACGAAATGAAACTTTATTCAAGGAGGTCCACCATGTCCTCATATTTTTCACAGATGGTACTGTACCGTAGTACTACTAGTCATGTATATTTGTTTGGAAAGTATTTGACTTGCAATATTGATTGCAGCTTATTTTTTAATACATTTTTTAAAGCTTCTGTTCAGCTTTGGTCAGCTCAGTAATAATCTCTTGACTGTCTTTTCTTGCAGGTGCTTTCAACATGGGGGGTAAGCCCGAAAACACAGTGGCCAAAATCAGGGAAATGGTCTACATGAATCAAAAGGAAGAAAGGGATCAATATCTTGGTGAGGTCAAAGTTATTTGTGTTGTCTTGACATTGGTATTTTATTAGGATCCCCATTAGCTGTTTGTTGCAAAAGCAGCAGCTACTCTTCCTGGGGTTCACACAAAACATGACATAATACAGAGCATTAATAGACAAGAACAGCTGAAGGACAGAACCGCATTCAATGACAACCTGACGTTCTAGTCTTAACGATTCATTTCCTGTATACAAGTTGTCTGTCTAACTATAGACTGACCCGGGTCTACATAGTGCACACAACAGTTGGCTCGAGAATGATGATCAAACATCAATGGGTTGTGGCACTGTACAATATTCAAATTCATTCGAGTCAGCTATTATCTCAAGTATATAAATGTTATTTTTTTGGGGGACTAACTTCTTATTTAGTTTTGTAGAAAAAAAATGTGTGTGGGGGGGGGGGTTACAGGTACAAAAAAAGTAAATCAAAGAAATGCATACAAAGATAACCCCAACCCATTGAGGGATTGGCATATTTTAATCATCAATTGGAGACGATTTCCATATGTTTCAAGACAGGCCAGAGATGTGTCCATTCTAGTCTATCAAAAGCTTTTTCTGCATGGAGAGATTATACAGCCCAGGGAGCTGTTGTTTCTGATGGAGTATCTTAGATATGTAATAGTCCACGGAGGTTATCTGAGGATGAACGCTTTATAACAAACCGCTTTCGTCCATGTGGCCCTATTTGGGTAAGTAAGTCTCGAGACGGGATGACAACATTTTAGAAAACAGTTTAATATTTGTGTTTATCAAAGATAGTAAGAACACTGGGGGAATCCCTACCTTTTTTTAATAGAAGCGAAATTAGTCCTGTATTCACATTTCTCCCAAATTAACTTTTGTGAATGCTGTATTAATCATTTACAGCAATAGTCGACCTAATTGATTCCAAAATGTTAAATAGACCTAAGGAGGAATACCACCCCATTCAGGAAATGTGCCTTTATTCATGCTATCCAATGCCTTTTTGAGTTCATTGAGAGAGAATTGGGCTCCCGGCGAGGAGGCTTCCTTTTAGAAAGGACTTAGTCTGACTTGGTGTAGATTTACAATCAGAAGTGTACAGTTCTTTATAGAAGCGAGAGAATCTTGCAGTAATCTTATAGTAATTCCCCTGTTTCAGATGTAATAGTTGCTATATCAGTTAATTGATCATCACTGCATAGCTTGTTGGCCGGTAAACGACTGGGACGATTACCATGGAAGAAATGGTCGAGGCTTACTCAAAGGATGGCAAATTCTGCTCTGTCTTATCAGTAAACGATGTTCTGTCTTGACTTTAGAAAGAGTAGTAGCTACGTGGTCTGAAAAGAGGGTTTCTTGAGAACGCTCTAACGCGGTTAACAGCATTTCCAAATTCTTTCAAGTAAAAAAAAGCCATATTACAACCTCTGTTGTATTAGTTGCGTTGTTTGCTCTATAACCCATTCGTTCATACACCACCGTGTTATACAATAAGACCGTGACAACAAAAAGACAACTGTCACACAGTGGCGGAATAAATTCAACTACACATACATTTGTTTCATCAACATCTGTCCTGTGAAGTCCACAAAGCAAATATTGCATGAAACAAACAGTTATATGACCTATAGCATGGTCAAGCAAGTTCATGTTTTCGACAGTTTACTAAATAAACAACGACTGATTTAAAACCATGGAGTTACAGCAAGGCAGCACAAAGACTACAGGAGCCCTGCCTCCGCTATTCCAGCACCATTTACACTTAAACATCAAATCAACCAGGCTATATGCTTAGTTTAAAACACCAAAAACAATTTGTCCATGGCACTGATGTGTGTGTGTGTGTGTGTGTGTGTGTGTGTGTGTGTGTGTGTGTGTGTGGTGTGGTGTGGTGTGGTGTGGTGTGGTGTGGTGTGGTGTGGTGTGGTGTGGTGTGGTGTGGTGTGGTGTGGTGTGGTGTGTGTGTGTGTGTGTGTGTGTGTGTGTGTGTGAGTAAAACAAAAAATGATGATTCACTCTACTTGCAGTCTAGTTGAATGCTAATGCCATCCTCTCGTTCATGTTGGCAAAATGGTCTATGGCTCTGTCATAAAGAGTTTGTTGTCATAGGCTACCTAGCTTAAATGCTTGCTTGCCTGACTTCCTCACATGGGCGACAATGAACCAGCTAAGCTAGCTAGCTAGTTAATGTGAGTCTACTAGGCTACATATTGAACTTCAATCGTCTCAGGCCAGTGGCACAACATATTAATTTATGGTTAGATCAGAATCATTACAGAGAATGTACAGAGAATTAAGTCAAAACCACAAGTCCAAATCACTCTCTCCATCCATGGCTTAGGAGAGGGGCGATTTAGCAAGCTAGCGACTGCTGGACATCAACACAAACAGACCAGAAACAGTCACGTTTTGCAAAGGAAGTGATTTGATTGCTCTGAAACCAAATCCAAACTGGCCTCCCTTGGGGGGCGTTTTGCTGTACCGGGACAACGCTGATTGGCTAATTATTTTATCAAGGGAGGCCAAATGCTTGCTGGCATCAATCAATCAAATGCTACAGAGGCAACATGTTAAAATCTGTTGGTTCAGACAGCCTCAGATACATGTGCTACACATACTGAGAGAGGTGCGCTGTTACCCTCGCTCTGATGATTCTCCAGTGAGATTCAGCCACTTGCGAGTTGACAGAAAATATTTAAAACACAACAGAGACGAAAGATATATTATTTTAGATTTTTTAAAAGATGTATTGGTCAAATATTTGTGGAAGCCTGGCTTCTCTTGACATTCATGAATACACGCCACTGGCCTTGACGTGCTTCTTGAATAAATCTTGAGCCTCCTTGGCATTGGAAAACATGTGTTGTATTCTGGAAGGTCAAGATTAGTTTTCCCGGGTGGCTGAAGCCGCATCTCAGGGTTAGCTTGCGTAGCTGGGATCTCGCCTCGTTGTAGGTCGCCCTCTGTTTCTGCAGTTCGGCACTCAGATCTGGGTAGATACTAATCCTCTTCTCCTCATACCTCAGAGCCCCCGATTCCGCTGCGAGACGAACAATTTGCCGTTTGACTTAAAAACTGTGGATTTGTACAATCATACACGAGATCCGTTCATGAAGAGGACCTTTGCGAAGAGCAATGTTTATCAACGGCATGGGACCCAGCTTCTCCTGCCCAAACAGTTCATCGAAAATATTGTTCATGAAGGAAGTTGGGTTGCCCGCTTCCAAACCAGTTTCAAGTCCTGTGACCCGCATATTGAATTTACAGGAATGATTGTTCAGTGATTCTGTTTTATATTTTAGGAGTTTGATTTCCTCATCTAGCTTAGTTTGCACTGTTTCCAGGTCTGTCACGTTGGCCACTGTCTCCAAACGTAGATATCCACTTTAGAAGTGAGCAGTGCAATATGTTAATTTATCAGTTTTAATTGCAAGTTGAGGACAGAGGTCATTTCCTCACAAACAATCTCTCGAATAGTAGTGGCCAACTCTTTGTGTTGTTGGGTGTTGAGAGCCGCCATGTTCCCACTGGTGAATTGTGGATGAACAGAATATGCCAGCTGTTGGAGCGAAATAGACCTGATATTGTTCCTTGAAATACAGTGAACATCCCACATCTTAATGTGATATTATATGTTGACAATTATTTTAAATTAAGATGACCAACCCATTTTGTCTGTCCCCGCCAGACGTGTCCGTGACACTCAGGTTAAAATACGACAACCAACTGTGAACCAACTATATTAATTTGGGGAGATGTCGAAACATTCACGGACAGTTAGCTAACTTGGTGTTGCTAACAAATTTGTCCTGGGAGATGTTATTTGTTGTTATTTAACCTGAAATGCATATGGCCCTTTTTTTACCGGATCTTTGTAGAATATTGACCCATTTTGAGTCACAAAATCGTGTTCTCTACTTTAATAGTTCATCCCAGAGATAAAAAGGGAAACCTAGCTAGTTTTTAGTTTCACCTTTCAATCACCCACGTGGGTATATGTGTCACGATCGTCTATAGGTGAAAGAGAGGACCAAGGCGCAGCGTGATTAGAATACATTCTTCCTTTTAATAATGAAGAACACTTAACAAACAATACAAAATAACAAAACGAACGTGACTGCTATAACACTGAGCGCAAACATGCAACATCACATAGACAATTACCCACAACCCGTCTAATGCCTATGGCTGCCTTAAATATGGCTCCCAATCAGAGACAATGATAGACAGCTGTCTCTGATTGAGAACCACTCAGGCAACCATAGACATACCTAGACACCTACACTGAACACAACCCCATAAACTCTACCAAAACCCCCTAGACACTACAAACACCCTTGACTAGACAAAAACACACAAACATCCCCCATGTCACACCCTGACCTAACAAAAATAATAAAGAAAACAAAGATAACTAAGGCCAGGGCGTGACAATATGCGAGTGAAAACCAATGAGTAGACGGGAGAGGCAGGAACTGCAGGTCCTCAAGCACAATGTTCCCTCTAATCTTTTTAGAGCATTGAGCAAATGTCAGGTCTGCTGAGCACAAACTTGAACATTGTGAAAGTTCTGTGCAACTTCCAGTGCGCGCGTTTACTGTGAACACTGAGGCTGTGCCCGCTTTAAGTTACAGTTTTAACAGCGGCCAAGTAGTTTCATTTGGTTTGTTGCATTGAAAGTGGCTAATAGTGCGTTGATTCGATCACAATTGCCACAGTAAAGGGAAACGTTGATAGTGTTAACAGGGAAAACTCTAGAACAGTGGTCACCAACCTATTCTGAGTCAAGATCACTTTCTGAGTCAAAACGCAAGCTGAGATCTACCGCTCTGATTTTTTTTTTAACATTACTTAAAAAAAACGTAAGCCTGTGCAACAATAACCAATTAAAAACAGTACTGTAGCAATGAGGTTTGTGCAGTAAGCTATAGGCCCAATACATTATCACCACATATTGGATTTGCTTGAATTGTCCTGCCAAATGCATTGTTGTTTTAAATGATATTTCAACATTTGAGGTAGGCTAAATGATCACACCGGTAATAGATACATTGTTGTATAGCTTACATTTAAATAATTCGCAGACTGAGCAGCAGACTGAGGGTCCGCCTCTCAACATCCCTCTTCTCCTCCTTCCCTCCACTGACCAAAAAGGGACGCTGTCTTCCAGCTGATGCCGAAACTCGAGCGGCACTACATTCTTTCTGCCTCAATGCAAAATCATGTTCCTCCTATGAACAGAGAAAGTGACGTTTTCCTCAATACTAAGAAACATCCAAGGCGCTAATAATAACAACAATGCGAGCTTATAGATACACTTTCCTTCTCATTCATTACTGCTGCAGTGCTTGTTGTAGAGCCGAGTGGAAATACGAAGAACGTGCATTTTCATGGCTTTATAAAAGTGTTGAATACAAAGTGTTGACAGTGCTGAGTAAGAACTTAAACATGAGCTCACTTATAAAAACAGCATCCCTTTGCTGTGTTCGTTGACAGTCTCGCTCTAGTCAGGGTTTTCAACATTTTGAAATCTCTCATGATCAATTTTGCTGTAGCTTTCTTTTATGCCTGCACTGTACTGTATGCAGTGTAATCTGAGCCATCCGATTGGCCAGCTGTAGGAATATAATGCATTTGATTTGCTCTCTGGGCCCGCAGATTTTGTACATTCAGACACATGAAATAGTTAAAAATGGCAAAAGTTTGCCTACCCGGAACGCAGTGCAGCTGAATCGGGTGCACCTGCCACCAACTGCCGGAGATTCTTTTTAAAACAAATAGGAACACAAGGCTTTATCTTTGTTTTTTTAGAGGGAACATTGGCCAATCTTCTTTATTAGAACCCTATAATATAGGGCCTGGCTACAAGCAGCAGTTTGGATGAAATGATTGAATAACATTTTTGCAACACTCGTGCACGCATCGCGGACGGTCTGCTCAGCATGTCAGTTAACTTCATAGTTATTTTGCAAAAGAAAGCCACGCTTTTCAATATGCCAACATAACCGGAACTCCTATGTCTATTACCTAAGTATGTGAATGTTCTTGATTCATCTAATGCCTAATGCTTTGGGAACTTCCTCTTGTTTTTTTTGTTTTTTAGATATCTATGTTTTTGGTGTTGGAAGTGAAATCTTTGATGAGGATATCCAGCCACTTGTGACAAAACGGGATAATGAGGACCACTACTTTAAACTAAAGGATGGTACAGATTTGGAAGAAACCTTTGATAAAATAATTGGTGAGTCCTTCTAATTTGACCAGCAAATATGGCAGTGTGTCTCTGCATGGACTTTGTTCCCTCAGAGAGTGCTATATTTGAGTGTCTTTGTATCAGTGTGTTGAGCCACCTCTCTCCTCTCTCTATGTAGATGAAAGCAAGGTTGTGGGTCTATGCGGGCTCCATAGAAACTACGATCGTGACACCGCAGACACCATACGTGTAAGATATCCCTGGATTGCAAGGATTGGCATCCCGGTAATTACTCATGCCTCATTTGTCTAAATGGAAACTATTTTTAGTGTTTGATTATTCATCAATGCACCAGTGGCCTTTCTTCATGATCATATTTGATTTAGTGTGCAGTGCACTGTGTTAAGGTATCATTACCAATGCGATACATGACAGCTGTACTAAAATAGTTTGAATTCCAATTAGAAATGAATTAGCTAGCTAGCCAGGAGACCTCGCCTTTCATTTTAGGCTGGAATTCAATTGTCACTCGTGGTGTGGTTCTGCAATGCAATTTCTCAGGTTGTTTGTGCTTTGGGAGAGTGATAAACGACATTATGGCTGACAAACTGTATCCTGTCCCATCCCAGGGCACACAAAGATTGACATATTGTTGACCTTTTGATTAGATATCGATGCAAATGCTTGCATGTTGTCATTGACAGTATTTATGTTCAACCTCTCTCTCCTGCTCCGGTCAGCATGAGGATGGAAGTTATGGTAAATGCATGGGGTCTCTGGTCACTCCCCGCTTCATCTTGACTGCTGCTCACTGCTTCAAGTTCACAGACACAGCAGATCAAATCAAGATTACGGTTGGCAAAAATCAAGGTGCAACCAGCCACTCCTCCAAAAACATTTCCACTTACACCTAAAAAAAAAAATTCAACTAGTACAACTTGTTTTTTCAGGTGATTATCATCATTGCCAGAATATATGTCAGGATGAACTGGTGCTATTCTATGAAATAGGTTTGCTCATTTCTACTCTGGTCCTGTCTCCTAACAGTTATAACGGGATCCCGCCTAATATTACACCCTAATTATGATATCAAAGCCAAAGAGAAAGAGGGGATAAAGGAGTTCTATGATTATGACGTAGCTCTCGTCGAACTGAAGAATGATGTGGATATCTCTATCAACACAAGGTAAGACGCATACGGTCAGGTGCAAAGTGATTGGCACCCTTGATAAAGACGAGCAAAAAAGACTATGAAATAAATCCTACAAATACTGAGCTGTATTGCATGCTAAAATAAATTGGGAAATTATTTTTTACTAAAACAATTGCTCAGAGAAAGAGATTTTGTTGGAAAATAAGTAATATATATATTTGTTCGTTTTTTTTTAACGATAGGGGTATAAATTATTGGCACCCCTGTTTACAATACTCCAGCACCCTCTTGTGAGGATAATGACACAGCCTTTTTCTAAAATGTTTTATGAGATTGGGGGTACATTGGGAGGGATCTTAGACCAACTTGGTTATCTTTTTGAGATTTACTTGTTGAACAAAATCTTTCTCTGAGCAAATGTATTAGTAGAAAATACTATGATGTTCACACATTGCATACAATATAGCTCAGGATTGGTATCATTTATTTTATAGTCTTTATTTTTGCTCATCTTTACCAAGGGAGACAATAATTTGACCTCTGTATGTGTTATGATGCAGAAGGAACAAGAATGAACACAGTGATTTAAGTTTATTTTTATTTTTATGTATCTTAATCTAATAATCCAGCTGTTTGGAGAAACACAGTTTCTTTCATGAATTCTTACTTTACTGTCTTCCTCAGACCAATTTGCATCCCTTGCACCAAGGAAACAAGTGGTGCTTTAAGATTGTCGGGAGAGGAAATCACCTGCAAGCAACAAGGTGCAATTGCAGCACACAGCCTATTCATCAAGATACGCATAGCCTGATATAGAAAGGTTCAATTAGGCACCGTATGTTACCTCGTCTCGTGTATTTCTCTCCTTGCAGAAGAGCTCTTGTTAAAAAATCCAATTGAAGAAGTCAGTTTCATGTCACATGATAAGGACAAGGAAAATAATAAGGATCAGCGGAGCGATGCCAAACTTAAGCTCCAGGATCAGGTGAGTGCTTGTATGATGTCTGACCACACAGACAGACAGACCCACCAGTCTCAACGTCAACAGTGAAGAGGCGACTCCTGGATGCTGGCCTTCCAGGCAGAGTTCCTCTGTCCCGTGTCTGTGTTCTTTTGCCCATCTTAATCTTTTATTTTTATTGGCCAGTCTGAGATATGGCTTTTTCTTTGCAACTCTGCCTAGAAGGCCAGCATCCCGGAGTCGCCTCTTCACTGTTGACGTTGAGACTGGTGTTTTGCGGGTATTATTTAATGAAGCTGCCAGTTGAGGACTTGTGAGGCTTCTGTTTCTAAAACTAAACACTTTTCACTCTAATGTACTTGTCCTCTTGCTCAGTTGTGCACCGGGGCCTCCCACTCCTCTTTCTATTCTGGTTAGAGCCAGTTTGCGCTGTTCTGTGAAGGGAATAGTACACAGCGTTGTACAGGATCTTCAGTTTATTGGCAATTTCTCGCATGGAATAGCCTTCATTTCTCAGAACAAGAATAGACTGACAAGTTTCAGAAGAAAGTTATTTGTTTCTGGCCATTTTGAGCCTGTAATCGAACCCACAAATGCTGATGCTCCAGATACTCAACTAGTCTAAAGGCCAGTTTTATTGCTTCTTTAATCAGAACAACAGTTTTCAGCTGTGCTAACATAATTGCAAAAGGGTTTTCTAATGATCAATTAGCCTTTTAAAATGATAAACTTGGATTAGCTAACACAAAGTGCCATTGGAACACAGGAGTGATGGTTGCTGATAATGGGCCTCTGTACGCCTATGTAGATATTCCATTAAAAAAATCTGCCGTTTCCAGCTACAATAGTAATTTACAACATTAACAATGTCTACACTGTATTTCTGATCAATTTGATGTTATTTTAATGGACAAAAAATTTGCTTTTCTTTCAAAAAACAAAGGACATTTCTATGTGACCCCAAACTTTTGAACGGTAGTGTACGTGTCCCTCTAATTTTTTTTCTCTCGTGCAGAGGGAAAATTGTATTGAATTGGCTACTAAGGTAGATGGCATAACATCGGATAATCTGAAGGATGTTGTCACTGAGAACTTCCTGTGCTCGGGTGGACGTCAACCTACTAGAGATCATGTTGCCTGCAAAGGTATGTTGTGTGATGCACTCACTGTCTAAGTATTTTTTTTTTTTTTTTTTCAATGGATTGAGAAATTCTCTAGTTTTAAAATAGTAGTGTTGTAATTTTCTAAAGGAAAAGGGTCCCGTTACTTCGTCTTACATTACCACTTCATTGTGTATGTGTGTACACAGGTGACTCCGGCGGTGCTCTGTTTAAGAACTATGATTATCGCACAATCCAGGTTAGAGACATTTATTTACAGCAGATATATAGGCACTAGACACTACCTACAGAGGGGAGCAGTAAGAAATTGGCGACATTCTGTGCATTTCCCTCATACTTTTTTCTCTATCCTTTTATG
Source organism: Salvelinus alpinus (assembly GCF_045679555.1). Taxonomy (NCBI): domain Eukaryota; kingdom Metazoa; phylum Chordata; class Actinopteri; order Salmoniformes; family Salmonidae; genus Salvelinus; species Salvelinus alpinus. The sequence continues at coordinate 8,496,875 of NC_092098.1, read as the reverse complement.
TACATGGGATTTTACATATTTATTTATGTACAATGTATTTGTAAACCTCTGGGGTCTTTAATCTACAGTTGATGTACATGAATTAGTACTGACACCGCTTCCATTCTTCAAAGGTTGGATTGATCAGCTGGGGCACCAAAAATCTGTGCACTGATGGTAACAACGACGTCCAACAGGAGTCTGACGATGACTCCAGAGATTTCCACATCAACCTTTTTAAAGTTGTGCCGTTTCTGAAGAAGCATTTGGGGGATGACACACAGGGTTATGCACCGCTTCAGTTTTTAGACAAATAGAGACGTGTGTGCGTTTTAACAAAGTTTCATGATCATGTCGTTCTGGCACTGAACATGATCATGTGTATGAAAAATAGTTTGCTGAACTATAGTTATCAATGAAAGTGTGCTCTTTACTAGTGCTGATGAGCTCATTAGCTGAATTTGAAGATGAAACTGTGTTATTTGCTAGTGCTGATAATAAACTCAAACTCGTTAACTGAATTTGAAGATGAAAGTGTGTTCTTCACTAGGGCTGAGAAACTCATTAACTGAATTTGAAGATGAAAGTGTGTTCTTTACTAGGGCTGAGAAACTCATTAACTGAATTTGAAGATGAAAGTGTGTTCTTCACTAGGGCTGAGAAACTCATTAACTGAATTTGAAGATGAAAGTGTGTTCTTTACTAGGGCTGAGAAACTCATTAACTGAATTTGAAGATGAAAGTGGCTCGCTAACTCATTTGAAGAGAGTGTGTTCTTACTAGGGCTGAGAAACTCGATTAACTGAATTTGAAGATGAAAGTGTGTTCTTTACTAGGGCTGAGAAACTCGTTAACTGAATTTGAAGATGAAAGTGTGTTCTTTACTAGGGCTGAGAAACTCATTAACTGAATTTGAAGATGAAAGTGTGTTCTTTACTAGGGCTGAGAAACTCGTTAACTGAATTTGAAGATGAAAGTGTGTTCTTTACTAGGGCTGAGAAACTCATTAACTGAATTTGAAGATGAAAGTGTGTTCTTTACTAGGGCTGAGAAACTCGTTAACTGAATTTGAAGATGAAAGTGTGTTCTTTACTAGGGCTGAGAAACTCATTAACTGAATTTGAAGCATGTCCTTGAATAACGCCAGCTCTGAAATACCCTTTCTCTGTATCCCTTCTGTGTTGGCCATACTGCATACAGATGGTATTGTCAGTCAGATCTACAAACACCTAAGCAGCAGCAGGATCTGGTTGAAGGGGGGGGGGGGGGGACAACGACTATACGGACACTCCTGACCTGCAAAATGTTATTTAGTTTAAAAATGAGTGTTAGGGTTAGTGTCAGGTTTAAGGGCTTGGTTATTAAGGTTAGGATCTGTTTTAGATTGTGGTTAGTAGTTTTCCAGGTCAGAAGTTTCCTTACTGCACTTCCCAGGTCAGGGGGGTTGGCATGTTTCTTTTTGTTTTGTTTATACAGAGAAATCATCATGGTTCCAAAAGTAGAGGAGACGTCGTACTCGGACATGTTTAATTAAAGACTTGTCAGACTTCCGTCTTTTGAAGGCAATCTTATATTCTGGGTTGTATGATGGGATAGACAGTTCAACCAAACTCATGATACATTTTTTTGTGATGTTCTTCATGAATCAGTGGGTACTGTGTATGCCACCATTATTATGTAAATGTCAAAGATGAAGACATCACAGAGGTTGAAGACAACAAAATCTTCAGCCTAGCACAGAGTGGACCTTTAAAGCAGAACTCTTTATGATAGTCACGTTCGTTGAGGAATCTTTTCTCCGTTGCTCCTGTAGCCAAAACCACTGCTGTAAAAAAAATTAAAAAAAATAAAATAAAATGCATCATAGGACATCATTGCAATATTAATTGAGGAATATTGTACTGGTCATAACTCAAATTTTTAAGGTAACTTTAACATTACCTCAAGCAAGCCATCACTCAGCCTGTTCTCATAGACTAGAGGTAACATAGTAAAAGTAAATCCGGGACACTCAAATTAGTATGATATTATGTTTGGTACGGTTACATAAGACTGAATGTTACTTAAAAGTGGAATGGAAAGACTTTAGGAAAGCTAAGCAAAGAGATGTATTCAATCCACTAAACATGTGCATTTAACATAGAAACCGCTATTTTTAGGATTAGGATTTCTTTTAGTGGTATGGGTAGTGCCATCTTGAGTTTCCATAGTAAAGACTGATGCCAATATGTCATTGGCAGGATTAAGCAAATTTTGAGTTTTGGTGAAGGGACTGAAAGTGAATGCTGCCACCTGGAGCCGCCTCGCCTCTACTGGCACTGAAAGGTTGGGAATGTTGTGAAAAATTCTTACACAGGGACACTCAAAGTCAATCTTAAATGAATCATTGTTTATTGTCAGTGCGCTGGAGAGGTTCCAACCAACTCAATGCACCATAGTACACATGTCTGTCAGAAGCTCCCCTGGGAGCAGTTGTCTTATGCACAGCTATACACAGACAAGTTATATTTGCATGATTTAGCATAATTAATTCATCATTACCATGTTTCATTCATGTGATTGACCAATACTGTTTCATAACATGTGACAGACCAATAGCTCACGAGGCTTCTCCCCTCTAAGCTGAGACCTTGAAACTGAGATATCTTTCATTTGTTCTCAAAACGCGGTCGTTTGTTCTCAAAACAACGTTTGGTCGTACTGCCAAATTGCAGCTACTGATAGGTGCTATTTGTACAGTCAGCCACTTGCAAGAACATAGAAAAGTGTTATTAGAACAGCACATGAATAAAACACAGAAATTGGTTATAAGAAAAGCAAACATAAATATTCCCATTACATTCCATCCTCTTATCACTATGTGTGATAACCATTACATTTTAATGTAAGCATTTAGATTCTAGCTTCTATATCAAAATATTCTATACTCTATTAAAGTAAGGGAAATCAACACAAATACGAAACAGACACTTCATCATTTCAAACCCTTCATTCTGGGTTCTACAATCCACTTAGTATGGTAATACTATAATCATAATCAAGGTTACACTTTATTAATGGGAGTGAGTATCAAAAATACACAACGGATCTGTAGATTCAGAGGTGAATAAATCTCTTGATGTTAACCATTGTTTCCATATTTCTTTCCACACTTGGGTTGCATGACATCCACCTAGTCAAAACATAAAACCCAGTTGTTTAACTTGCTCATCAGCTCAGTGTTCCATATAATGTAAAGAGGTTAAGGGTTTAGATGACCTTACTCTCAACTTGCTAAAAGGAAAAGAACCGGAGGAAAGAGTTGGCATCTAACTGTTTCACCATCCTCTGGAGGAGCAGAAAACAAGATGGCTGCTGAAATCTTACCAGCCAGAGAGGTACGTCGCCTTACAGCGTGTTAATAACATTTCACAGGGAAGAGAGAGAGAGAACACGTTATAACAGTTTCACACCAACCTTGCTAAGAATGAGATTGTAGCTCGGGCTAACCTTGTAACAATCTAGTGTCTCTCCTCACGTTTTTAGGGCACAGCTCTGTTTCTAGAAGTCTTGCCTTTCCAAATCATAATCATAATTATTGATATATTATCCAACCCAAATTTAGAATGACAGTCCTTAGTGCTTCACGTTGGTTCTGTCACTTTAATTTAAGACCCTCACTTTTCTCATCACTTGTGGTAATGACAGATTGGTATTTCAATGCATTGTTAGTCTAAATTACAACATTTTGCAGTGTGCAAACCTCCACAATCAACCCAATACCCCAAATAAACAATTTTGGACAAGCCTAAATCAATTACGGCACTCATTCTTCCTTTCCTGCCGTTTCTTCATGTTCTTCTTCAGATAGTGTTTCAGTTTGTCCTTTTAATGGCACATGTTCAAAGTGGATGGCCCTTGATAATGTCTCTCACCTGAGCCGCCACTGTCCTTTACAGTCCATTATGTCTTTGTCCATTTTCCTACCAGTACACCAACAGCATGAGAGAAGTTTGGACTGGATCTCTCTCCATGCTCACTCCACATGCACCCCATGTCGCTCCTGAGAGAAAAGGCAGTTGATAGCGTCGACTGCTGTGTACAGGTTGCTGGCTTGGACTCAGGTCTCACGGTAGAAGTGGTGAAGCACCATACTGAACGCCATTTTCACCATTTTCAGCCGGTTAGAGGGGGTGTTGAGGATCACACTGTTCATCGGTCGAATTATCTTCCATGCATCTAGATACCATCTCCGCCATTACCTCGAGAGAGGACAGACCAGAACAACAGTTTAGTTTAGGGTATTTGTAATTCAGGAAATCCAGACTTCTAAGACAAATGTCTTAGTGAATAACAACACACAGTTGAAACCATTCCACCCCCCCCAAATTGGCTTATACTCCCCTATCATCTTGGCGATCTCACTGCAGAGTTACAGGTTAGAGGAGTCAGAGGGCTAATCCTCAGGGAGAAATCTCGACCATCTAGCAGACCCAATCTGGTGAGATTTGCTATTGAAGCAGGACAAAAACAAAGAAAAGAAAACAACAACAGCAATACACATATATCACTCGAGGTGGGGGAACATTTCTATTCATTTAGAGTGACTGTCATCCATGACCAACATCTCTTTTTCACTTTTACAGGCAGGCATGTGAAGAAAAACTCATTTGCATATTTACCAAAGGGCCCCAGGGGACTGGTAATTCCCCCTTTGGACACACGTCCAAAAAAAAACAACACTGCCTGTTAAATCAAATATAAACAAATTAGAATCAATACAATTGTATTATCTCTTGATATCTCCATAAAGAAATAATTGCATCCCATAAGGTAATGGTAAAATAGACTAGAGACAGCTCTCTCCCTCTGTCCTTCTCGTGGTCTGAATCACACAAAGGACTATTGATAAATTACAAACTTCTTCTTAATTATTTGTTTTTACATAGCCCAGAAAAAAAACAATGTCTCCTATCTTCCTAGTAAGGGTGATCAGGCCTCACCAGGAAGTCAGAACAGAGGTCAGAGGTCAGTCAGCCCTATTAAGTGAGTGTTTTGTTTTTTCCTGTACCTCAGACATTACATAAAGATATTTCAAACATTTTGTGTATCAGGTTTACATTGGGTTATTCAGTACATTTCTTCTAATCAAGAGAATTTACATGTGTGCAACCAAAACTCTGACAATAGAAACTTTCATTTGTGTACAGCATTCTTTCTAACCCGTGAAAATCCCACACACAGAAAAAAGACCCCACACTTCTAAATCAAACAGAGTATTAACCACTAACAAATATTCATTAACAGGTGGTTTGTGTGTGGGTGCTGGCATTTGTGTGGCAAAAATCATAGGGTAAACACAAACAAAATGGCCAGGCCTTGCTTAATTTTGGAGGTCCCTTAACAGCTGGATCCAGCACTTTTAACTGCTCTCCCAAGGCACCTGCCTCAGGAAGCCCTTTCAAAGGGAGATATACAGAATCCTTGATAAACATGAAAAAATTACTTGTTAGCGGACATTCCATCAGTCCTGGAAGAAAGAAAATAAACATGTACTTAGTTTTCACTATGCTACACTTTAATCAGTCCTAAAAATTCTTAATTTAATCGAGGTTACTGCATCTTGGGCAGGAAGTCTTAATGAACCCATGTGTATACAGAAATATACTTCAGACACATTTATACTCAGTCATATCAGATGCTACGGTGTCCCGTATAGCTGAATTGGGCACCTTCTAAAGTAAACACTTCTCTTGTAATCTTAATCTTTTTGACCTGTTGCATTGACATACAATTCTGTACAAACTGTCCCTAATTTCCCCACTGTGTCTCTCACAGCTTTTTGAGTTCAGTGTTGTACTGGCGGCTATCTATTGTTCCACAGGAAGGTTATCTCTAATCCAAACAACAGATGACGTAAACACAAGAGCAGTGGACCAGGGATTGAAGAGTGAGCAGCCTCTAATTTAATATCAGTCCCAATGCTCAATCCCTCTGTCTTACTCCTTGAAATTACTCAAATATTCCATTATTAGATTGCTAATTACCATTATTTACTTTATTTACTTACTTTCACTAGTCTCCATAATCCATGTACTTCTACTAAAACCCTGCTAGTTCCAATAGGAATACCTCATCACTACTGTTTATACACACAGATCACTTTCAAACCACATTTAGCTTTTTCCCCTATTGCAAGGGTTAAAACAAAACATAACAAACATAACTTTCTCCATATTGGAAGACATTGTTTTCATTTTAGTATACCTTCAAAAAGTTACTTTATATTTTTATTACCAATCTCTGTTGGATATTCAGTTTCTACTTCAATATTTATTAAAATGTCTGTTATTTTAAGATTGATATGTAATGCTTTGGAGGGATCAATATGTACTAACTGGGTTGCACTGTCTCAGTCCCCAGTAGATGTCACACTCAGTCCATAGTAAGTCTGGCACCTGAGATAACAGGGAAACAGATGCAGTTTCCATTTTGCCTACTCACGAATTGGTTTAGAACTTCATCATTTGGGATATATATAAAAAACTCAATCGGGAGTACAATAAATTGTAGCCTTTTATGTTTAGTTAACAGAAAATCATGTTCAAAATTTGTTGGTTCTATTTAACAGGGTATGGGCTTATTGCAAAATGCATTACCAGGGTGGAGGAAATCTTTTATTGGTTAAGGGTAAGTCAAGTCCTGTACAATGCTGTAACCTTTACATAGAAATGGATCCATGATCCACTCTGAACATTCCTCAGAATACTTTGTCACCACTCACGTACGTCTACATGTGGGTGTGCTAGTTGTATATTATTATTATTATTCTATTCTTACTTCATCAGATCATCATAATAACCCATTATACAAATGTTATGTTACTTTATCTCTAGTAACCCATCATACACTTGTGTTACATCACAAATTCCTCATCTACACCAGTGTTCTATTCATACAGGGGTTTGAATATTCACTCTAGTGTTCTATTTAACAGCATATTCGGAAATAGTTCTCTTCTTTTATATCTCCATTCATAACAACGTTAAACATCAAACTCCACTGACGAGACATGTTATCCTCATATCATCTAAAGTCGTGTTGTCCTCAGAGACATGTTATCCTCGTTACCAATGAGACATGTTATCCTCGACGTTAACGAGACATGTTATCCTCCCTACTAACGAGACATGTTATCCTCGGAGACATGTTGTCCTCTGAGATTTCGGAGACACGTTATCCTCTACCTGTAGATCCAACGGCGGTGTTGGACAGAACCCTAGATGATGTTGCTAATCAGCTCACACAGAACTGGAAAACTCAGCTCACACAGAACAGGTTGTTGCATTCATTCACCTCTTTCACACGTAAGTTAGTCCCCTGGCAGCTCCCATACACTCAATACTCAATAGCTCAATTTCAAACCTCTTATTATCCACATTTCTTTTGTTATCCGCATTTTTCTCAACTTAGTATCTCCATCCAAATTCCAATCTTATTAGTAATAATTTCAATCCATCTATAATCCAAATTTCAATCAGCTTTTGTTATCCAAATTTCAATCAGCCAAATTCCAATCAATTTCAATTTCAACTTTCACATCCACATTCACTTAGTACTATTCCCAAACACACTCAGTAATCTCCTCATTACCCACGTGTATCGTCAACGAATCTCTCTGTTGTTACTTGCTATGCACATAAATAACACCCTGTCACGACTTCCGCCGAAGTCAGTCCCTCTCCTTGTTCGGGCGGCGTTTGGCGGTCGACGTCACCGGTCTTCTAGCCATCGCCGATCCACCTTTTATATTCCATTTGTTTTGTCTTGTTTTCCCACACACCTGGTATTCATTCCCTCATTACATGTTGTGTATTTAACCCTCTGTTCTCCCCATTTCTGTGTGTGTAATTGTTTATTGTTGAGGTTGGCACGCTTCCGGCTGGTTTGCACCAGGTTTATTTTATTACCCGTGCTTTGGGGCAGTCTGTACTTTGTACTTGTGTTTTTGTACTTTGTGCTGCCTCACTGGTTCGTTGGGCATTTGTTTTGTGACGCAGTTGCGTTCTGTGCAAATGATTGCCTTAGTAAAGTGCTTTGTCCACTCATCTCTGCTCTCCTGCGCCTGACTTCGATGCACCAGCTACACTCACCTATTGACACACCCCGTACTCAAGAATTAATTGTGTAATTTTTTTGTGGCTGCATACCACATGGACATATCTTGTAAATACCTATACATAGCTGTTCGCGGGGCTTTACATGGTACGGTTGCCCTTGCTCTAGTCTTCTCTTAAAACTAGTGAATAGTTGTCACGTTCCTGACCTGTTTTCTGTTGTTTTGTATGTGTTAGTCGGTCAGGGCGTGAGTGTGGGTGGGCATTTCTATGTTATGTGTTTCTATGTTGGTAAATGGGTGACCTGATATGGTTCTCAATTAGAGGCAGGTGGTTTTCATCTCCTCTGATTGAGAACCATATTAAGGTAGGTGGTTTCACATTGTTTGCTTGTAAATAGTGGTGTTGATTGTGTGCTACGTGTTTTCTGGACTGTGTTCCTTTTTCCCCGTGTCTGGGGTTGGTTAGATAGTACACCCAGTGTGTTAATAGGGTGGACTAGATGGTCCGTGTTCATTAAAGAACATTTTGTATTTGGCACCTGCTGTTTCCTGCGTGTTGACTCCACACTCCGACACCCAGGCCTTACAATAGTATTCTCTCTATAAGACTATGGGTAGCGTTTTATGTGTTACTCGCCTTGATTTTTTTATTTTATTAAATTTTTTCCCGTTTTATACGGATTCATTTAAATTGACTTACTGAAATCAGTTGCCGTCCCTCAATTGTTTGTGGATGATGTGACTCCTCCTGGGCAGCTCACAGTAAGGATCTGGACGGGTCCTCGTCCTCTTTTGGTCGGACAGGAATTTCCCTCACGCTTCATAAAATGCGCCACCGGTTTTCCTCGCAGACCCCAACTGTAAAGCTCCGCAGGCAGAATCAATCATCCAGTTCGTGACGCCAAATGTTGTGGAAAATTCTTACACAGGGACACTCAAAGTCAATCTTAAATGAATCATTGTTTATTGTCAACGCTGGAGAGGTTCCAACCAACTCAATGCACCATAGTACACATGTCAATCAGGAGCTCTTCCTGGGCAGACCCAACAGTTGTCTTATATACGGCTATACACAGATAAGTTGTATTTGCATGATTTAGCATAATTTATTTATTTAATTATTAGTTGTTTCATAACATGTGATAGACCAACACCTCACGAGGCTTCTCCTCTCTAAACTGAGACCTTGAAACTGAGATATCTTTCGTTTGTTCTCAAAACAACATCTGGGCGTCCTGCCAAATTGCAGCTCCTGATAGGTGGGATTTGTACAGTCAGCCACTTGCAAGAACATAGAAATTGGTTATTAGAACAGCATATGAATAGAACACATGATTTGGTTTTAAGTATTGATGAGTCTGTGAAATTAACTTTTGATAACAAGCCAAATAGACAATTAGCCAAAACGAGACAAGGTAGTTAGCTAGCTAGCCTACTTGATTTAGCTCTTATCTTGTCTTTATGTTAATGTTTTCTTTGAAAGCTGTACAACATAAAATTGAAGAGCATTTGTCATTGGGCTAAAACGAACTGGCTAGTGATTCAATATGTAGCTAGCCAGCCAGAGAATGCTGCTGTACGATTGCTCTATTTTACCAGTAAAATGTAGCTAGCTATGATCCCCATAGCTATAATTAGCTAGATAACTAAATAGCTAGGTATCTCATTAGGTGTCTGTTTATCTGTGAAATGTCATATGTTTCCTAAAAATAATAGCTAAGCCTGCTGCTGTTGATTGTAATAAGTAATGTAGCCTAAGCCCGAAGCCTAACCCTTATGACGATGATAGATAAGTGTTACACAAATCAAAATATATTTTATATTTGAGATTCTTTAAAGTAGCCACCTTTTGCCTTGATGACAGCTTTGCACACTCTTGGCATTCTCTCAACCGGCTTCATGAGGTAGTCACCTGGAATGCATTTCAATTAACAGGTGTGCCTTGTTAAAAGTACGTTTGTGTAATTTATTTCCTTCTTAATGCATTTGAGGCAATCAGTTGCGTTGTGACAAGGTAGGGGTGGTATACAGAAGATAGCACTATTTTGGAAAAGACCAAGTACATATTATGGCAAGAACAGCTCAAATAATCAAAGAGAAGCAACAGTCCATCATTTCTTTAAGACTTGAAGGTCAGTCAATCCGGAAAATGTCAAGAACTTTGAAAGTTTCTTCAAGTGCAGTCACAAAAACCATCAAGCACTATGATGAAATTAGCTCTCATGAGGACCGCCACAGGAAAGAAAGACCAAGAGTTACCTCTGCTGCAGAGGATAAGTTCATTAGAGTTAACCGCACCTTAGAATGCAGCCCAAATACATGCTTCAAAGAGTTCAAGTAACAGACACATCTCAACATCAACTGTTCAGAGGAGACTGCATGAATCAGGCATTCATGGTCATTAGACCGGTGGAAATCTGGCCTTTGGTCTGATGAGTCTAAATTAGAAATGTTTGGTTCCAACCGCTGTGTCTTTGTGAGATGCAGAGTAGGTGAACGGATGATCTCTGCAGGTTTTGTATTGAAGTCAATGTACCCAGAGAAGGACAGAAGCTAGATGTCCTCCGGCTACACCACGGTGCTACACCATGCTACTGAGGCTACTGTAGACCTTCAATGAAAAACAGTGTTTTAATCCATTATTTGGTTCAAAACGTGACCAAGATCTGACAGGAAAGCCAATGATGCGCGCATAATTTCATTACTGTGTAGCCTCGGCAGACGAGCCTAGGCAAATTCGAGAAGGCATAATTAATTTCAACCAACAAGAAGGCTTAGCTTATTTCTTCCTATATAAGAAATAAGAGGTAGGCCTACCTGTTTAACAGACAAAATTAGGCTCCTATATCCATAGATTTGTCAGTCAATTCCTCCGCCCACCGTGCACTATTTAAATAGACTACCTTCGCGTTGGTTGGTTGCCTTGTCAGTGAAGGGCTGTTAAGTTAAAACCAAAACTCGAATTCAGGGTATGCCATAGGCCTGCCTTTTATTAAAGAAAATGGCAAAAAGCATAGGCACTACCCCCTTCTTAGCTTTGTTCTACTATGCTTTATGCTAGAAACAAGCTATAACATACACGAGAAAGACGTGCCTCTGAAGCATTTGGGGATATCATTGTTTTGTTTCTTCGACAATTCAGAAGCTGAGCTACAACCTTATATAACTGAGACAAAACATTTACTTTGCTTGGGAAGTAATGTAATTCTGTTACTATCAATTGATTCAAACTTCTTCGGGATCGGTGTCCCTTCCACGGGACGGTTGAGCTAACGTAGGCTAATGCGATTATCATGAGGTTGTAAGTAAGAAGAACATTTCCCAGGACACAAACATATCTGATATTGGCAGAAAGCTTAAATTCCTGTAAATCTAACTGCACTGTCCAATTTACAGTAGCTATTACAGTGAAATAATACCATGCTATTGTTTGAGGAGAGTGCACAATTTTGAACATTAAAAATTATTAATAAACAAATGAGGCACATTTGGGCAGTCTTGATACAACATTTTGAACAGAAATGCAATAGTTCATTGGATCATTCTAAAACTTTGCACATACACTGATGCCATCTAGTGGCCAAAATATAAATTGCACCTGGGCTGGAATAATACATTATGGCCTTTCTCTTGCATTTCAAAAATGATGGTACAAAAAAAATACAAAATAACGTAATTTTTTTCTTTTTATTATCTTTTACCAGATCTATTGTGTTATATTCTACTACATTCCTTTCACATTTCCATAAACTGCAAAGTGTTTCTTTTCAAATGGTACCAAGAATATGCATATCCTTGCTTCAGGGCCTGAGCTACAGGCAGTTAGATTTGTGTATGTCATTTTAGGCACAAAAAAAGGGGCTAATCCTTAAGATGTTCACTTTATGTACAATACAAGATGTTTACACACAGACAGCTTTTAGGGAAATACTTGTGAAGAAGAGTAGAAGAGTAGCCAGCAGTTAAAGTGTAACGTTTTCTGTGTCTGTAGGCCTACTCTGTCTGGGGTGGCAAGGTAGGCCTAACTTTTGAAAGTGCCATGCTCAGATTCCTAATGATGTCTCCGATTTTAATAATTTGCTAACAGTGTCAGTTTCATTGCGAACAAGACACACTGATTTGGCATTGGAGAAATATGATAAGATGAACACATAGGCCCATCTCTCTGTCCATTCTTAGCCTGTCATTCCGGTAATGTGTGTGGTATTAAATAAGATTCCGCTAATATGTAAAATGATGTAGCATTCATAGGCGGAAATCCCAGGGGGGACGGGGGGGACACGACCCCCCCATCTTGGGAAAAATATGATTTGTCCCCCCCAATATATCACTGTAAACATAACTATGTAATTTCAATAATATTAATAATACGCAATGAAAGCACTTGTGCTGATTATAGACACTTAATAGCGCGTTTTTAAGTTTCAAAAGATTGCGACCCCCCCCGCCCTTTGCCTCACAATGGTTTGATCCACTGCCAGTTCTTTAGCTGGCAAGGTAATAGAGGGTTCGTAAATACTGTCCGAAAGGGACATGTACGTAACTGACGTGAGGTTAATCCAGTCAATCCATAGCAGGTCCATAGCAATGTTATTTATTTATTTTTACGTTGGCAGGGTTCACACACTAGCTGAATTTGCAGAGCTAGCGCGCAAACTAAAGCAAACATTAACTATCAAGCTAGCTAGTACCTATTCCATTTATGTGGCGTCGTCAAAGATGGAATCTTTGCTATCGTCAGTTTATTCCAAGATCAGCATGCAGCTGTAGTGCTTCGACGTCCCTGTGATAAGGTTAGCGATAAACTGAAGTCCAAACTGAACAGAACAGAACTACACTCTCTTCTACCATTGTCTTAAATATATATAATGGTCTCGTTGCAAAAGATAAATTGTCGCTAGTGAACTTTTTATTTTTTATTTTATTTCACCTTTATTTAACCAGGTAGCAAAGATTATAGCAAACACACAGAAACGGAATTGGTGCTCGCTAGCTTTCCAAATTCAGCTATTGTTGGAAGCCAGCCAATATGAAACAAACTATTAAAATTACAAAAGGTTGCAGCATGTGTTGTGTAAATGTGTGTGTGTGCAGCTAGGCCAGCCAGGTAGAAAAATGGCAGAAAAAAGTAAGAAGACGGACATCAGAGTATTTGTCAGTACACCAAAACGCATAGTAAGAACTCTAGTAGCCTAATCTCAAAGACTAGTTGATAAAATGTTCATAAGAAAGAAGTGAAATGCTAATGGAAATGTTTCACAATGATGTCATTAGGCAGAGCAGGCAACAGATGGCACACAGACAGCAGAGCTGGGGACAGATATGCAGGGACAGATTGGCAGAGACAGGGAGTCTCAGGTAAGTTTGTTGAGTCTTTGTTTGGCAACATTATGAAAGGTTCTCAATTTTTTTGACTTGTAAAATAGGGACATAATTGGAAAATGCCATGGATACCCCCACTCTCAACTTAAACTGGTGACTAAACTAAGATTTGTTTACGGCAATGGTATTGCTGTTGTGATTAATTGTGTAGTTTTGGGTACCGGTAGTTAGGAGTACGGCAAACACCTTATTTATTTTCTAGGAGACAGACTGTGAGTCAGTTAGGGTGGTGAAAGGGAAAGAGCCAGGGAGAGAGACTTCAGAGGACAGTGTCACAGCCACGGCAGGACCAAGTGTCACCCTTGTTGCCAGCAGCACCAGTATAGGGGACAGTGGCACAGCATTGTCCAGTTACCTCAGTGATGGCACAAAACCATATCAGCCACACCCACAATTTATAGAACCGCAAACTCTTGCCAACAGAGTGTTGACGTTTCAAGAGAGATGGTTTCGCGATTTCCCCTGGCTACATTATAATCCATCAATAAAAGGAGTGTTGTGTTTTCACTGTAGCCAAGGGTTTTCAAGACAGCCATCTTTTGGCCAAAGAGCAGATGCTGCCTTCATTAGTGCAGGATTTAGGAACTGGAGAAAAGCCATTGAAAAATTCACAGCACATCAAAACTGCCAAACCCACCGCCACTTTGTAATTGTAACAGCACACCAGCTAAATCCAATCAGTGTCCAGTTATCCAGCGCGTGGGGTAAACAGCAGGATGACGCAAGGCATTGCTTGATGAAAATTGTTAGTTCGGTGCGGCATGTAGTAAGACAGGGACAAGCCTTTAGAGGCCACACGGATGACAGTGGGAATTTATACCAGATTTTGAAACTTAGGGCAGAAGAGGATGATCCCATTTTACTGAAGTGGTTAACAGAGCGTACCACAATTGTACACAGGCCCCAAAGCACAGAATGAAATTCTGAACATCATGGCCAATAGTCAATCGAGGCATTGCAGCTGAGATTAGGTCTCTTCCGATTGTACAATTTTCATTAATTGTTGATGGTACTCAAGATGTCTCTGGTGCTGAACAGGAGAATGTCTGTCTGCGTTATGTTGACCATGACCATGTCCCTCACAAGGAGTTTATTGGGCTATACAGGGTGTCGGAGACAACAGGCGAGGGCATTGCGAAAGTGGCAACTGATGTGTTGTTGAGGAAACCCGCAAACATATGCTCGGTTCTTTTGTTCAGTAGTGTGTATAGCAGTGGTTCTCAACCTTTTTGGGGTACTGGAACCCCTGCATATTTTGAGGCAAGGCAGGCAAGGTTTTGAGCGGTCCTCAGGGACCTCCACCCCCTCTATATTATATGTAAACTTACTGGAAACCTTGTGGTACTGACTACATTCATTACACTTTTTTATTTCACGGACCCCTTGCAATTAGTCCATGGACCCCTGTTTGAGAACCCCTGGTGTAATTGATATTTGTTCTTTTGTTTAGTAGTTTTCAGTACACTTACAAATGATTTATTTCATGTTATTTTATTTAAAATTGCATACTTTGTGCGACATACTTGTCCATAGCTGCTGTTTGAAGAGTTGAGACACTGACTGAAGGATATTTTGTTTGATTTATTTGGGTTTTTCATTGAAGTAGTTATTTTGCTTTTAGAACTGTACTTATTTTAAGCTTTTTGTTCTTGCAAAGATATTGTATTAGACTCAGGCCAGGTGCACATATTTAATGACTATATAAATGTATCAGAAAAAGTCAAATTAAAAGGTCAATTCAATACGGAGACCAACTTTGTGATGGTTCTCAATGGAGATTCTTTTAGATGTGATCACACCATGTTCATTGTATTTATGAAAACTACACCCATACAGTGTACAGTACCATTGTCACCTACTGACCTTTCTTGATATTGCTGGTTGTAAGTACGAATACCTGCATACATACTGGACTGGTAAGGAGCACTGCTATAACTATTATTAGTAGTAGAATTATAATGATTTAAACATTTGAACAAGTTGGGAAAACCCTTCAGTTAACTACTGTACCTATCAATTATCCAGTTGTAGGAATTATGGTTCCTCAATATACATTTAACATATAACAACGTATGCTATGTGTTACAGCACTACTTTTGGTGTCCCCCTCAGGAATTGCTCTTGAGAAAATTTAATGTAATTGTCCCCTCCAAGGTTGATATCAGATTTTCGCCCCTGCATGTAACACATTCAACAATACAGCATCTTATTCAAAACTCAAGCAACAGAGCAGTAGTTGCTGCGTGAAGACATAAACTAGACACTCAGAGAAGAAGTGCCCCGAAGCGGCACTATTAAATTGGACAAATAAAGCACAATTCTTCTTAATTTCTGGATCACCAAAAAATTCTCAGCGAATAAAAAAGTAGCCTATAGTTGAGCGCCTCGAGACTATTTGAGCTGTTCTTCACGGTACATAGGTTATATCACCATGCCAACAAAATAATAAAAAAACACAGCCAAATGAAAAGAAATGCCGACAAAATAATAAAAGCAACGTATGATAAACATTAAACTCACCAGTTAGAGTCGAATTGTTTAGTAGCTGGTATCGTTTTTGCGATGCTGATTAAACGCGCTCAATGAAGTGAACGCTTTTCAACATTTAGCGCGATTGCTTGACAGACAAGTGTTTCCTGTAGACGGAGCGCCAATTTTGAGAGCGCCTATTGGATGTTTTGTTCAGCCATGTTTGTTCAGGGGTGGAAAAGTACCCAATTGTCACACTTGAGTAAAATAAAAGATACCCTAATAGAAAATGACTAAAGTAGAATTGTAAGTAACTCAGCAAAAATACTACTTGAGTAAAAGTCTAAAATTATTTGTTTTCAAATATACTTAAGTATCAAAAGTAAATGTAATTGCTAAAATATACAAAAGAAAAAGTAAGAGTATAAATAATTTCAAATTCATTTCAAATTCCTTATATTAAGCAAACCAGAGGGCACAATTTTCTTGTTTGTTAAATGTACAGTCGTGGTCAAAAGTTTTGAGAATGACACAAATATTAATTTTCACAAAGTCTGCTGCCTCAGTGTCTTTAGATATTTTTGTCAGATGTTACTATGGAATACTGAAGTATAATTACAAGCATTTCATACGTGTCAAAGGCATTTATTGACAATTACATGAAGTTGATGCAAAGAGTCAATATTTGCAGTGTTGACCCTTCTTTTTCAAGACCTCTGCAATCCGCCCTGGCATAGTGTCAATTAACTTCTAGGCCACATCCTGACTGATGGCAGCCCATTCTTGCATAATCAATGCTTGGAGTTTGTCAGAATTTGTGGGTTTTTGTTTGTCCACCCGCCTCTTGAGGATTGACCACAAGTTCTCAATGGGATTAAGGTCTGGGGAGTTTCCTGGCCATGGAACCAAAATATCGATGTTTTGTTCCCCGAGCCACTTAGTTATCACTTTTGCCTTATGGCAAAGTGTTCCATCATGCTGGAAAAGGCATTGTTTGTAACCAAACTGTTTTTGGATGGTTGGGAGAAGTTGCTCTCGGAGGACGTGTTGGTACCATTCTTTATTCATGGCTGTGATCTTAGGCAAAATTGTGAGTGAGCTCACTCCCTTGGCCGAGAAGCAACCCCACACATGAATGGTCTCAGGATGCTTTACTGTTGGCATGACACAGGACTGATGGTAGCGCTCACCTTGTCTTCTCTGGACAAGCTTTTTCCAGATGCCCCAAACAATCGGAAAGGGGATTCATCAGAGAAAATTACTTTACCCCAGTCCTCAGCAGTCCAATCCCTGTACCTTTTGCAGAATATCAGTCTGTCCCTAATGTTTTACCTGCAGAGAAGTGGCTTCTTTGCTGCCCTTCTTGACACCAGGCCATCCTCCAAAAGTCTTCACCTCACTGTGCGTGCAGATGCACTCACACCTGCCTGCTGCCATTCCTGAGCAAGCTCTGTACTGGTGGTGCCCCGATCCCGCAGCTGAATCAACTTTAGGAGACGGTCCTGGCGCTTGCTGGACTTTCTTGGGCGCCCTGAAGCCTTTTTCACAACAATTGAATCACTCTTCTTGAAGTTCTTGATGATCCGATAAATGGTTGATTTAGGCGCAATCTTACTGGCAGCAATATCCTTGCCTGTGAAGCCCTTTTTGTGCAAAGCAATGATGACGGCACATGTTCCCTTGCAGGTAACCATGACTGACAGAGGAAGAACAATGATTCCAAGCACCACACTCCTTTTGAAGCTTCTGGTCTGTTATTCGAACTCAATCAGCATGACAGAGTGATCTCCAGCCTTGTCCTCGTCAACTCACACCTGTGTTAACGAGAGAATCACTGACATGGTCAGCTGGTCCTTTTGTGGCAGGGCTGAAATGCAGTGGAAATGTTTTTGGGGATTCTGTTCATTTGCATGGCAAAGAGGGACTTTGTAATTAATTGCAATTCATCTGATCACTCTTCATA
Source organism: Salvelinus alpinus (assembly GCF_045679555.1). Lineage (NCBI taxonomy): Eukaryota > Metazoa > Chordata > Actinopteri > Salmoniformes > Salmonidae > Salvelinus > Salvelinus alpinus. Next base: position 8,478,984 of record NC_092098.1, on the reverse strand, counting down.
ACATTCTGGAGTATATGCAAATTGCAATCATACAACCTGAGGCAGCAGACTTTGTGAAAATGTATATTTGTGTCATTCTCAAAACTTTTGGCCACGACTGTATTGATAGCCAGGGGCTATGGAGCCAGATATCTGCAAAAAGGTTGAACGTACATGTCGTTAGGATTGTAAGAAATTCATACGTAAAATGTTAGGATCATAAGAAAAGCCATGTGTGAAACATGAAACGTAAGTATGAAATTTAAACTGTGAACATACAAACATGTTACGATTACTGACCAACATTTCAGGCTTGAACAAATCTTGTGTTGCATTTCTGACATACAATAACACCTTTCAGAGTTTTGGCAGTTTCATCTCACCAACAAAGAAAACGTACACCAAACGGCCTGTGAGGAGTGTTACGAGAACAAGCACAACACAGTACAAAAACCGGAAGTCAGTAAAACTGGAAAGAGGTATCCTGCACGTTTTCAAGTTAAAAGTCTCCATTCTCTATTACTCAGTTGAGTTGGCATCATATTTAGGTAGCTATTGTAATGGATTTGTTTTTCAGTGCAAGTCTAGATAGCACTAGCTGTATTATGCCTACAACAGTGAAGTTTCAGTCCGCTAGATGTATCTACAGCATCTCTGGGTGACATGGACATCCCCATGCATGCACCTTATCAAAATACGACAAATTCAATATTGCACCATCCCATTATCTGGGCTCTGTCTGCAATCATAACCAGTAGTATATACCAGGAATAATGAATCACAACCAGTAATATATACCAGGAGTAATGAAACATAACCAGTAGTATATACCAAGAATAATGAAACGTAACCAGTAGTATATACCAGGAATAATGAATCTTAACCAGTAGTACATACCAGGAATAATGAAACGTAACCAGTAGTATATACCAGGAATAATGAAACGTAACCAGTAGTATATACCAGGAATAATGAAACGTAACCAGTAGTATATACCAAGAATAATGAATCATAACCAGTAGTATATACCAAGAATAATTAATTGTAACCAGTAGTATATACCAGGAATAATTAATCGTAACCAGTAGTATATACCAGGAATAATGAATCGTAACCAGTAGTATATACCAGGAATAATGAATCGTAACCAGTAGTATATACCAAGAATAATGAATCGTAACCAGTAGTATATACCAAGAATAATTAATTGTAACCAGTAGTATATACCAGGAATAATTAATCGTAACCAGTAGTATATACCAGGAATAATGAATCGTAACCAGTAGTATATACCAGGAATAATTAAACATAACCAGTAGTATATACGAGGAATAATGAATCATAACCAGTAATATATACCAGGAATAATGAATCATTACCAAATCAAATGTATTTATATAGCCCTTCTTACATCAGCTGATATCTCAAAGTGCTGTACAGAAACCCAGCCTAAAACCCAAAACAGCAAGCAATGCAGGTGTAGAAGCACGGTGGCTAGGAAAAACTCCCTAGAAAGGCCTAAACCTAGGAAGAAACCTAGAGAGGAACCAGGCTATGAGGGGTGGCCAGTCCTCTTCTGGCTGTGCCGGGTGGAGATTATAACAGAACATGGCCAAGATGTTCAAATGTTCATAAATGACCAGCATGGTCAAATAATAACAATCACAGTAGTTGTCGAGGATGCAACAGGTCAACACCTCAGGAGTAAATGTCAGTTGGCTTTTCATAACCAGTAGTATATACCAGGAATAATGAATCATAACCAGAAGTATATACCAGGAATAATGAATCATAACCAGAAGTATATACCAGGAATAATGAATCAGAACCAGTAGTATATACCAGGAATAATGAAACATAGACTAATAATAGATGTCTGGTGAATCTATGAATTATGTATGACCACGGGAATCTTTGCCACTAAAAATATTGATTGATTTATTTCCTCACTCAAAATCTTACCATAGCATATTGGTAAGATATATAGCAAGGCTTAATATGAATAGATTTTTTTTTTACATGATTCATATGAATCGGGTCATGAACATATGGACTTTGAAATGAACAAGGGAGAGGTTAAACAGAGGCTACGTCTGGCATAAGCTTATTCCCACACTTTACAATAACTCTGTTGCAGTGGTCTTAGGTAATATCCATGTAGGCTATTCCCTCCATCACGACACTGCTGCCCAGTTGAAGAGCTTGTGATCTCCATGCAGCACCACAGCACCATGCACCTTCGGAAAAGCACCCCTCAGCTTCAGAAGATTCCCTTCTGGAGAAATGCAGTCATAGAGTCATTATACTCTAATGTAGGCCTATTTGCCTACTAGCCAAATAAAGTGCAGCGCATGTGTGATGCACGCAACTCATCATTACAACATATTTGATCATTTAATTCATCCTTCAGTCAGTCAGTATGTCATCCATTCAGTCCTTTGTCTGAGTTGCAGTAACAACTAAATCAAAGAGAATATAGAACAGTGGGGGGGGGTGGGCTTTCCTGTTTTGCATGTTTTTTGGGCATTAGTATGTGTCACATATCAGTTGGCAAACAATGTAAAATATATATATTGTAATGACCTGACTAGATCATAAAGGAACAATTGTCCAGACCGGATTGAGTTTACGAATTTACGGTTTATTAACCCAACTTCACACAGGTTACTGTTTGGCCGTAGCCCACGCCAAATAAATGAAGGATACCTTATAAACCAACCGTGACCTTCTCTGTGAAGGCCAGACGTAAGAGAGAGAACAAAGGCTAAACCTGGTCTTAACTTCCAATGCTCCATCCCCCTGCCCAACCCCCCTCCACGCCACTCCGCCAACCACCAGGATGCCCTGCTTCAGAACATTCCAGGCATTCCTGTGATTGGCAGATAGCAGGTTGATTGGCATGTCCGACCCCTTGAACACTGGGTACTGGTAAGTACAACACAACCAACCAATAGCCTAACACATAACACACAGCTGTCTGTGCGGATCGCTACAATATAGTTGAGTTAATAAAGTCGCATACAAACATGGTCTTTTGTTTTCTTTTGTAAGGCAGGTGTTTCAGCCTAGCTCAGTTCTTTCTGTGGTGGTGGGGCAAGCCAGCAGAGCCGTGATTGGCTCAGTGTTCTGTCACTCATGGGGACACTACTTCACCGCCAAGTCTAAGGGTAGAGTTAGAAAATTCCAGCCCCTTGGGTGCTGCCATAGAGTTACATTAGAAGTGCTCATCCAAGAAGGCTCAAGGTCATTGGCCACAGATAAAATGACTTAAAATCACATTATATCTGCAGTAGCTTTGATTGGACTGATCATGTCAACATTATACTTTCAAAATCTTAACTAGCAGTCAACAATCTCCTGGCAAATCATTTTTAATCCTTGTCATATGAAGAGAAATAATAAAGAGAAATTATAGATAAAACGTATCGGTGCTCATCGGCCATTGGACATAAACATTACACAACAAGTTGTAAATCACTAATTCAACAATGAGTGGTTTGGAAGGAATCAGTGGCTAACTGCAAGCATTGCAAAGCAATCGTTTAAGGGTCTCTTTTACTAGTTTAAAATTATAAACATTCAACATTGGCCATTCTGTCAATGAAGCATGATTTGTGCCGTGCTCAAAACAACTGTTAACTCGGAACTGCAAAATCTGACTTTAGTGAGTTCAAGACAACTGGGAACTCGGGAAAAATTAGGTACTGGGAAAATACCTTTCGAACTTTCATCCAACTCGGAATTGTACATTCGGAACTCGGGCCTCTTTCTAGAGCTACGACCTGAAGATCACTGACGTCATCATAATTTGACCTTTTTTTTCCTTCAAGTTCCCAGTTGTCTTGAAAGCACATCAAATATTGTAAGAGCTTTCATTGTCTGCGTATATGCCCCCTTTATTTATCCTACGGTTCTGACTTGGTGTACTGTAAGAACGGCCCATGTTCTGAATTCTGTCGCTGTACATTTCAAACGTGCTGAAAAAATAATTATATTGACTACGTCCGTCCTAGCTCGCTCATTAATGTCTTAATCGAAATTACATATTGCCTCTTATCTGCTTGTCGTCACCCCTTATGCCATAGTTTGTACATCTCAATTGTCATTAGAAACCACATTTGTTTAAGCAAGTCAGCCACATCAGCTATGTTTTTTAAAGGCAGTAAATGAGGCTGAATTAACTGTTTTGCTGCCAGACAAGGCTCTGCTGATAGCCAGGTGTTGCAGTGATAAGGTGTTGGGACTGCTGTTTGGACAGCTTTATGTAGGCCCTAACAATTTGTTGGCACTGTTTGTCACTGTTATAGTGCAATTAATGTATTGTTTAGTGTTGTGTTGTGTAGTGTAGTGGCTTTGCTGGCATGCATCCCACATATCATTTTTTTTGCCCCACCAATATTTACGTGCTAAAGTCGGCACCGGATGTGCAGATCATTTTGCAAGGGGCCCTGCTTGTCCAGCACGCAGGCAGACCTGCAAGAAATCATTCCGCCTGAGAGAAGCTGTGGAGAAAAGATAGAGGAACTACTAAACATGGACCTAATGGAGAGAGTGGATGGTGCCACACCATGGGTGAATACGGTAGTGGTGGTGCCAAAACCGGACGTGTCTGGACATGAGACAAGCGAACACAGCAATCATACGTGTCGGGTACCCAATCCCCACAGTAGATTAACTTTTGCAAGGAATTAATGGGTCTGTCATATTCAGTAAACTGGATCTTAAATGGAGCTATCATCAATTGGAGCTAACACCAGAGTCAAGAGACGTGTTGATGTTTGCAGAGCATAATGGGATGTACAGATATAAAAGACTCATATTTGCAGTTTCATCGGAAACATCGAAACATCCCTGACAGGCATCAAGGGGGTGGAGAACATATCGGATGACATCATCGTCCACGCCCCGGACAAGGAGACCCATGACCAGCATGCTGTCCTCAACAAGCTGGAGAACTGTGGGCTGACTCTCAACTCAGAGAAATGTCAGTTCAACATGGACAAATTGGTGTTTATGTGCATGCTACTCTCACAGAAGTGCATTGTGCCCACGGCTGAAAGAGGGAGAGCAGTGGTCGAGGCCAGCGAGCCTGAGACTGCATCAGAGGTTTTAGCTTTCTAGGTTCAGTGGGCTATAGCAGTAGGTTCATTCCCCAGTTCTCTACACTCTCAGAGCCTCTGCGGAATTTGACCAAGAAGAACACAACATTCCACTTCGGACCGGAACAGAAGGTATTTCAGACATTAAAAGAGAAACTGGCTGAAGCCGCGACACTCGCGTACTTTAACAAAGACATGCCCACAAAATCAATAGCAGACGCAGGACCAGTGGTCCTAGGAGCTGTGCTCGAGCAAGAACAACACAGAGAAATGGTTCCAGTCTGTTATGTGAGCAGGAGTCTGTCAGAGTGTGAACGCAGATATTCACAAACTGAGCGTGAGGCCTTTGCGTTGCTTTGGGTTTGTGAAAGTCTTCACCCATATGTACACGTCAGGGAATTTGATCTTGTTACTGATCATAAGGCGTTAGATGCTATTTACAGTCCTCGCTCAAAGCCATGCGCTCGCATTGAACGGTGGATGCTGAGGCTCCAACCCTGTGACTTTCGAGTTGTCCACATACCAGGGAAAAACAACATCGCTGACCCTCTGTCTCATCTAATGGGAGGGACTGCTGTGAAAGACACGCACACATGGAGCCGAGGAGTATGTGAGATTTGTGGCTGTGAATGCAACTCCAAATGCAATGACCATCAGGAAAGTGGAGGACGCATCAGCTACAGATGAAGAGCTAAGATAGTACATGTCATCCCAGTTCCAAATATCAGCCCACAGAGAGAAGCAACGAGATTGAACTTCACTCAACTTTCTAGAGCAGTGGTCACCAACCGGTGTATCGTGATCGACTGGTCGATCTCCAAGGCATTCCTAGTCGATCGCCAAACACCCAACGATAAAGCCTTGTGTTCTAATTTTTGTCTGGGCTGTTGGCGGTAGGTGCACCCGATTCAACTGCCCTGTGCGCCGGGTAGGCAAACTGTTACCATTTTGAACCATGTCATGTGTCTAAAGGTACAAACTCTGCCTTCCCGGCAGGCCCAGAGAGCAAATCAAGTGCACTATAGGCCTACCACTGGCCAATCGGATGGCTCAGATTACCGTGTCTGCTGTAACGTAGCAGGTTTAAGAAACGTTTAAAACCACGACTAGAGAGAGACTGTCAATGAACACAGCAGAGAGCTGCTGTTTTTATGAGTGAGTTCATGTTTAAGTTCTTACTCAGCACTGTCAACACTTTGTATTCAACACTTTTATAAGCCATAAAATGCGTTCTTCCTATTTCCACTCAGCGCTACAACAAGCACTGCAGCACTAATGAATGAGTAGGAAAGCGTATCTATAGGCTTGCCTTGTTATTATTAGCGGCTTGGGACTTTTTTAATATAGAGGAATTTTTAACTTTCTCTGTTCATTGGAGTAACAACATGAATTTGAGCATGAGGCAGAAATAATGCTGTGCCATCAGCTGGAAGACTATGTCACTGTTTGGTCAGTGTCCCTTTTTGGTCAGTGTCCCTTTTTGGTCAGTGTCAGTGGAGGAAAGTGAGAGCGGAGGGCTGTTGAGAGGCTGCTCTCTCCCTCCGCTGAGACTGACCATCAGATGCAGGCACCATCAGCCCAGTAAAATAAAAAGCAAATTATTTAAATGTATGCTCACTCAGCTGTGCCTCACAAGTAATACAACAATAGATCTATTACTGGTGTGATCATATAGCCTACCTCAAATGTTGATTTTTATTTCTTATTTTTTTATGTCCTGAACAACAATGCATTTGGCAAGGCAATTCAAGCAAAGCCAATATGTGGTGATAATGTATTGGGCCTATAGCTTACTGCACAAACCTCATTGCTACAGTACTGTTTTTAATTGGTTAATGTTGCATAGGCTTATGTTTTTTTTTAAGTCAGGTTAAAAAAAAATCAGAGTGGTAGATCTCAGCTTGCGTTTTGACTCAGAAAGTGATCTTGACTCAGAAAAGGTTGGTGACGACTGTTCCTAGAGTTTTCCCTGTTAACACTATCAACGTTTCCCTTTACTGTGGCAATTGTGATCGAATCAACGTATTATTAGCCACTTTCAATGCAACAAACCAAAGCAAATTGAACTATGCAAGAAATGTTGTTGTAGGCAGGACGCATCGGAGTAGGATTCTATTGCATTGACACACACTACTCAGCCCGTACTCTACACAGACCGGTGCGGCATAAACACAGCCATATATGGATCTATGCCATTTACTTTTAACTGGACTGTGTTTACAGCATGAGCGGTTCTGAGTAGATGTGCCCTTGTTTTGAGATCAAAGGGAGAGCTGCATGTAGCCACCTGTACACATTTTGTTCATATCCTTTGCTAGTTAGGGAGTTATTAGCCCAGTTATAGATCATTTGTAGTCAGCAATAGGGGAGTGATTGTTTCCTGCAAAATCACAAAACGTGTACATTTCTAGACATCTTTGTAAAGCAAGTCTGGTAAAGAGCTTTTTTTTGTCTTAAAGGGGCAGTGTTGTATTTTGAGACAGGCTTGAATAAGTAGCCAATAGGCAGAGGGTAGCATAATTTGTCTGATTCTCTGTAATAATGGTATGGGAATAATAATGCATTTTATTTTGCAAAGTGGTTTCTTGCATCAAACAACACAACATTTTCAGTCACCTCCTCGTCTGAAGGACAAGTGGATAAACAGGTTATTGTTAAGCCCTGCATGTTTTTTTCAAAAGTCTCATGGAATGTAGGCCTACATTGAAGACCACACATTGGCTGCTACTTTAGGCTGAATGATATAACAGCTATTTCCATGTTAAAATGTTATGAGATGCATTTTCTCCGTTGTTATTGAAGGTAGGCCACCCTGGTAGGCCTACATTGTGATCAAATAGCCACAGTAGCCTACATGGCCTCTGTTAAAACTGTAACTTAAAGCGGGTACAGCCTCAGCCCTCAGCAGACCTGAAATTTGCTCAGTGCCGGAAAAAAGAGAGGGAACACTGGTCCTAGGTCTATGTTGCTCTATAGGTGGAGTTATGGGCCAATTTGCATATATTCCTCGAAGTACACATGTGGAACTGCATAAACATAATCTCACATTGGAGTCTCACATTGGCCCCATTATTTATAGAAAGACCCGTATAAACTCAGCAAAAAAAGAAACGTCCCTTTTTCAGGACCCTGTCTTTCAAAGATAATTCGTAAAAATCCAAATAACTTCACAGATCCTCATTGTAAAGGGTTTAAACACTGTTTCCCATGCTTGTTCAATGAATCATAAACAATTAATGAACATGCACCTGTGGAACAGTCGTTAAGACACTAACAGCTTATAGACGGTAGGAAATTAAGTTCACAGTTATGAAAACTTAGGACACTAAAGAGGCCTATCTACTGATTCTGTTGAACTTATCAACATGAATTGGGGTATTCAGAGTACTATACAGATAGAGAGCATTGAACAGAACTATGTCAATAACAACATTTTGATTGAACCTTATAATCCCAAGCTCTCGTAATCAGTGGTGTAAAGTACTCAAGTAAAAAATACTTTAAAGTACTACTTAAGTAATTTTTGTGAGTATCTGTACTTTACTATTTATATTTTTGACAACTTTTACTTTTACTTCACTACATTCCTAAAGAAAATTCGGTACTTTTTACTCCATACGTTTTCCCTGACAACCAAAAGTACTTGTTACAATTTGAATACTTAAAAGTAAAGGAAAAAGATCAAATTGGCACACTTATCAAGAGAACGTCCCTGGTCATCCTTACTGCCTCTGATCTGTTGGATGATGTCTGAGTGATGGAGTGTGCCCCTGGCTGTCGAAGAAAGTAATAAAAAAGTAAATTGTGCCGTCTGGTTTGCTTAATATAAGGAATTTGATGTATAGCATTTACTTTTACTCAAGTATGGCAATTGAGTACTTTATCCACCACTGTACTTAAGTACTGTGATGAAATGGGTTGAGGAATCAGGCGCAGGGAGCAGAGGGTTAGGACAACAGTATTTAATCCTGGTACTGACACGGTCACGCCAACACACTAGGCGCACACAAAACAGACCGGCCCAAAAACAGGACCAAAATCAGCCCAGCGAAAACACAAAACACAATCCACAACAAACGCACAGAAGAACAAGCCCGCACAACAGCCAGCGGGCATTTCCATCTTAAAAATAGCCCTAATCAAAACCAAACTAGAAACAGGTGAAACCAATAAGACCAAACCAACTGAAAAGGGAAAAGGGGATCGGTGGCAGCTAGTAGACCGGTGACGATGACCGCCGAGCGCCGCCCGAACAGGAAGAGGAACCGCCTTCGGTGTGATTCGTGACAAGTACATTTAAAATCTGATACTTTTAGACTTTTCCTCAAGTAGTATTTTACTGGGTTACTTTCACTTGAGTCATTTTATATTAAGGTGTCTTTACCTTTACTCAAGTATGACAATTGAACATTTTTTCCAACTCTGCTCGTAATGTTGTGATAGAATATAATAAAATAGTATAGCATAGCTTAATTTTTTTCCAGTGGGGACTGGCGTGTGGTGTTCCAGGTAAAACAGTAAATTACATCACACATCTCACAGTAGGCCTACATGGCAGATAGGCTACAGTTTTAAAGACAAAGACCCAAGAATCTGTGTGTATTTATAGCATGTCATTTCCCATGAAAGATACATTATTTTGGCTTATTCTGCATTATTGAAAATCTAATTTTCTAGCTAGCACCTCTCCATATTTACTGGCTTCTTACTGGTAGGTATTGTATATGTTGATACCAATTAATCAAGATGGAGATGGTTCACAGAGTGAACTGGCCTGTGACAAAAACACTTAAAAAGTAATGCGATGACCATGTTCCAAAACAAAGAAACATCTGATATACAGTGGGCTCCGAAAGTATTGAAACAGTGACACATGTTTTGTTATTTGGGGTTGTACTCCAGCACTTTGGATTTGAAGTGGTACAATGACTATGAGGTTAAAGTGCATACTGTATCTGTAGGCTATCTGTATGAATGTAACTACCGTTTACTGTGGGATTATTGATCCGATAGTCACGTACTGGTAGGCCTATTGGTGGGGATTGGGGTCTTAAGCTCGGTCTGAGAAGAAAAAAAGCACTCCATAAATGCAAGTTGTTATTCAATCATTACTCATTGGATGAGTTTTGGGAAATGACTACCTTTGTTTACTCTGACTTGTTTACAATAGCCTTGTCTGTCAATTTACTGGACATGACTTCTTGTTTGCCTTAAAGGGGAACGCCAAAGTTAAGTTACTTTTACTCATCTATGTTGTTTTGACGTAGCAGGATGACTTATAGCCTATGATAATGTAAGACGATATACACTGAACAAAAAATATAAAACGCAACATGTAAAGTGTTGGTCACATGTTTCATGGGCTAAAATAAAAGATCCCAGAAATGTTTCGTATGCACAAAAATCTTATTTCTCTCAAATTTGTCACAAATTTGTTTAAATCCCTGTTAGTGAGCAAGTCTCCTTTGCCAAGATAATCCATCCACCTGACAGGTGGGGCATATCAAAAAGCTGATTAAACAGCATGATTATTACATAGGTGCACCTTGTGCTGGGGACAATACAAAGCCACTCTAAAATGTGCAGTTTTGTCACACAACACAATGCCACAGATGTCTCAAGTTTTGAAGGAGTGTGCAATTGTCATGCTGATTGCAGGAATGTCAACTAGAACCGCTGTCTACCATGGCCTTACAACCACAGACCACGTGTATGGCGTCATATGGGCGAGTGGTTCGCTAATGTCAACGTTGTGAACAGAGTTCCCCATGGTGGGGTTGTGGTATGGGCAGGCATAAGCTACAGACAACAAACACAATTGCATTTTATCAATGGCAATTTTAATGCACAGAAATATTGTGATGAGATCCTGAGGCCAGTTGCTTTTAATTTCCAGTCGTGAAATCCATAGATGAGGGCCTAATGAATTTATTTCAATTGACTGATTTCCTGAGATGAACTGTAACTCAGTAAAATCTTTGAAATTGTTGCATTGTTGCGTTTATACTGTATTTCTGTTCAGTGTAATAGTGACCTTGAGCTGTCCTGACATCGAATATGGGGTGTGCTATGTGCAGATGTCAACTCTGTGTGACATCATCCAGCCAAAGCCCTTGTCATATCTGTTGAGGAGTTAAGGCAGTTCCCCGTCTTGGCTGTTGCAACACTGTAACACACAGTAAACTTCAATAGTCTGGCCAATCTTTCCAACATAACTATTGGCTGTCCTCTAGCCACAGTTGTGTCACAAGTTTGATTTAATTTAGAGATAATGAACATCCTGAAATTGTTACAGGAATTACTCACACACAGATCCAGAGCCAAGGCTGGCTTTATTTACTTGAATGCACACTGTTGTGAGAAAAGCAGTCCCGACGAGGAGTTGCTTATGAACATAGAAACATGTCTCTTGTTGAGTGGGTCATTGATCTTTTATTTGACTTGAGGTTAACCAGTGACAGTGTGCTTTTTTTTGTCTTTTTTTTGTCATGCCTTCCCCTTTATCCTTCCTACCATCTGTGTATAAATACACCTTTTTGCAGATTGTATTCCTTTTGGACCTGTGATTCACCATGATTTTGTCTGATTGCTGGACTTTGTGTGCAGCGCTGTTGATATGTCCTCTTTATATGGGTAAGTGCCCTGCCATGGCTCTTACAGTCAAACTGCTGTTGTCTTTAGTTAGCTTTTAGAAACGTTTGTTGCACATTTTTCCAAATTGTCCTGTATTCTGGATGATACAACAGGGGCTGGAAAAAGGAAATACATGTACTCAAAATAAATATATACAAGAGGGATTTTTTTAACCACGTGTTGTATTTGATTGAAATTTACCGTCCGATACTTTTTGACTGGGTATTATTCAAAGTGGGATTTTACGTTTGGGGTGATCATACAATCATTTCTATATGTCATAATGATTAACATCAGTGATTATTGGGGTATTAGAATCCATATGGGTACTTACACACACACACAAACATCTTCAGCTTTGACTCAGTTCATTAGGCTTCTGTATACTATGAAGAATTTTGATTTGACAAAACTCTGATGTTTTCTGGTATTGTAGCCAGGTTCCCAACCTGGGCCCAGTCATGCCTATGTGTAAAATACATGAACATCTTCCTGCACTGACCTCACAGGTGTCAGTGTTCTGTGTGAAGTCTTCTGTAAAGAGGAGAATGTGGGCGTGGAAGGAGGTCATTACACTCTTACCAAGAAGCTTGAGTATGGCAGTATACTGATATACCACTGTCCAGACAAGTACTATCCCTATCCAGCTTTAACTCGCTTGTGCCAGAAACGTGGAACTTGGTCACCGACTCCCCATAAAAGGCCTGTTCAAAAGTGCAAGAGTGAGTAACAATTCCTTGCACTGGTACTTTTAATAAAAACAATATTTGAAATAAGCTAAACGCTACTTAAACACTGCTTCCTCCATTTTTTTATTTTCTTTTAGTGGTTGAATGCCCGAACCCCTTGGTTTTGGAAAGTGGTTCTGTCTTTCCTTTACAAAAGCAGTATTTTGTCAACAATAAGACCACATATGAGTGCTATTCTGGATACACATTACGTGGCTCATCCTCCCGTGTGTGCCAACCCAATGGGAAGTGGAGTGGGGGAACACCCATTTGCAGATCCGACTGTGAGTAACAAACTATCATCTGTCTGCCTCCGCCGCCCTATTTTTTTTGGTCGCACTGACCCGTTAGAAATTACACTCAGCCTCACAGCTTACGTACAGTACGTCACGCTGTGACCTTTCTGCCTCTCTCACACCCTCCCTCTCTGTTTCCCGCTGACATTCTCCCACATTGTCTTACAGCAGGAGGTATAGAGCGTTGTGCTGACCCTGGGATTCCGGCCGGTGCTAGGAGGTTTGGGTCAAGTTTTGGCATAGACGACAAAGTGACATACCGCTGTGACGAGGGCTTACATTTGCTGGGGTCAAAGGAGCGTGTATGTCAAGAGAATGGCCAATGGACTGGGACTGAGCCTAAATGTTACTGTGAGGACCCATGAAGACATCCTAAACAATGACACCTTTGCAAGCAGCGCAACACAGTCACCAATATTCCATTGATCAAATATACCTAAAGATTGTCACGTACAGTCCAATTTCATAGAATGCGAGAAAGAGAGATTTAACCCTATGTTTGTCTGGTTCTTTTGTTCTTGTTGCAGACAAGCACACGTATGACACTGCACTGGAGATCACAGAGGCATTCGGCAGTGCTATCAGAGAGAGCCTTCAGTTGGCAGCGCCCATCGGTAGGTCTCTCCATAACAACCAATATGTAATGTTAATCAAGTCTTTATTCTGTTGTCAATATCACCATAACTGTGTAACATATTTGCCAAACCTTTCACATATTTTCCTTGCGGCACCATTCCTCACACACATCCTCTTCCACCTGTGATTGTCAAAGTAAGATATCCTGCTGGTGCCTTTCAGATGACACATATCAGGAAGGAAAGAAGATCATGGTAGATACAGCTGGAAAGCTTAACATATACATTGCTATGGACATCTCTGACAGCATTGCGGCGGATCAGTTTAACAAATCAAGAGATGCTGTCAAGAAACTTATCACAAAGGTATGTCACAGGCACTCACAAGGTACAACTATATATATAAATGGATTTGGCTATTTCAGCCACACCCACAAACATTGGCAGTAGAATGGCAGTACTGAAGAGCTCAGTGACTTTCAACATGTCACCGTCATGTTTCCAACAAGTCAGTTTGTCAAATATCTGCCCTGCTAGAGCTGCCCCGGTCAACTGTATGTGCTGTTATTGTGAAGTGGAAACGTCTAGGAGCAACAACAGCTCAGCTACGAAGTGGTAGGCCACACAAGCTCACAGAACCGGGCCGCTGAGTGCTGAAGTGCGTATCGTGTAAAAATGGTCTGTCCTCGGTTGCAAAGCTCACTATGAGTTAAAAACTGCCTCTGGAAGCAACGTCAGCACAAGAACTGTTCATCGGAAGCATCATGAAATGGGTTTCCATGGCATTGGCAGTAGAATGGCCTGACTTTCAACGTGGCACCGTCATAGGATGCCACCTTTCCGACAAGTCAGTTTGTAAAAATGTTGCCCTGCTAGAGCTGCCCCGCTCATCTGTAAGTGCTGTTATTGTGAAGTGGAAACGTCTAGGGGCAACAACAGCTCAGCCGCGAAGTGGTAGGCTACACATGCTCACAGAATGGGGTCGCTGAAGCGCGTAGCGCTAAACAATCGTCTGTCCTCGGTTGCAACACTCACTACCGAGTTCCAAACTGCCTCTGGAAGCAACGTCAGCACAAGAACTGTTCGTCGGGAGCTTCATGAAATGGGTTTCCATGTCCGAGCAGCCGCACACAAGCCTAAGATCACCATGCGCAATGCCAAGCGTCAGCTGGAGTGGTGTAAAGCTCGCCGCCATTGGACTCTGGAGCAGTGGAAAGCGTTCTCTGGAGTGATGAATCACGCTTCACCATCTGGCAGTCCGACGGATAAATCTGTGTTTAGCGGATGCCAGGAGAACACTACCTGCCCCAATGCATAGTGCCAACTATTACATTTGGTAGAGAAGGAATAATGGTTTGGGGTTGTTTTTCATGGTTCGGGTTAGGCCAATTAGTTCCAGTGAAGGGAAATCCTAACACTAAAGCATACAATGACATTCTAAGCAACTCTGTGCTTCCAACTTTGTTGCAACGGTTTGGGGAAGGCCCTTTCCTGTTTCAGCATTACAATGCCCCTGTGCACAAAGCGAGCTCCATACAAAAATGTTTTGTTGAGATTGGTGTGGAAGAACTTGACTGGCCTGCACAGAGCCCATCGAACACCTTTGGAATGAATTGGAATGCCGACTGCGAGCCATGCCTAATCACCCAACATCAGTGCCTGACCTCACTAATGTTCTTGTGGCTGAATGGAATCATGTCCCCGCAGCAATGTTACAACTTAGTGTAAAGCCTTCCCAGAAGAGTGGAGGCTATTATAGCAGCAACGGGGGAACCAACTCCATATTAATGCCCATGATTTTGGAATGAGATTTGTTCATGTATGTTATGTGGTTGCTGAGTAATTTAGGTTGTAGCAGGGGATCCCTTAAAGAGATTTCCTGGTACTTTTGTATACTTTTTAGCCAGTACTTCTGAAAGTAGCTCTCACAAGCCAAAAGTGGTCCCAGAAAATTGCGTACAACATCACATATGTGCAGATATGCGCACCACGTCATTGCTCTCTCTCTCTTTCTCGCTCTGCTGTGTGTGCACTTGCTAGCTGTCACTTACAGTGCATTCAGAAAGTATTCAGACCCATTGACTTGTTCCACATTTTGTTACGTTACAGCCTTATTCTAAAATGTATTAAATCGCTTTTTTTCCTCATCAATCGACACACAATACCACATAATGATAAAGCAAATGTAAAAAAATTGACATTTTTGTAAATCTATTAAAAATAAAATCGGAAATATCACATTTACATAAGTAAGTATTCAGACCCTTTACTCAATACTTTGTTGAAGCACCGTTGGCAGCGATTACAGCCTTGAGTCTTCTTGGTATGACGCTACAAGCTTGGCACACCTGTATTTGGGGTGTTTCTCCCATTCTTCTCTGCACATCCTCTCAAGCTCTGTCAGGTTGGATGGGGAACGTCGCTACACAGCCATTTTCAGGTCTCTTGAACCCGATATGTTAGATCGGGTTCAAGTCCGGGCTCTGGCTGGGCCACTCCAGGACATTCAGAGACTCCTGCGTTGTCTTGGCTGTGTGCTTAGGGTTGTTGTCCTGTTGGAAGGTGAACCTTCACCCAGGTCTGAGGTCCTGAGCACTCTGGAGCAGGTTTTCATCAAGGATCTCTCTGTACTTTGCTCCATCTTTCCCTCGATCCTGACTAGTCTCCCAGTCCCTGCACCTGAAAAACATCCCCACAGCATGATGCTGCCACCACCATGCTTCACCATAGGGATGGTGCCAGGTTTCTTCCAGACGTGACGCTTGGCATTTAGGCTAAAGGGTTCAATCTTGGTTTCATCAGACCAGAGAATCTTGTTTCTCATGGTCTGAGAGTCCTTTAGGTGCCTTTTGGCAAACTCCAAGCAACCTTAAGGTGTCTGTTACTGAGGAGTGGCTTCCTTCTGGCCACTCTACAATAAAGGCCTGATCAGTGGAGTGCTGCAGAGATGGTTGTCCTTCTGGAAGGTTCTCCCATTTCCACAGAGGACCTCTGCAGCTCTGTCAGAGTGACCATCGGGTTCTTGTTCAGCTCAGTTTGGCAAGGCGGCCAGCTCTATGAAGAGTCTTGGTGGTTATAAACTTCCATTTAAGAATGATGGAGGCCACTGTGTTCTTGGGGACCTTCAATGCTGCAGATATTTTTTGGTACCGTGCCTAGGTTTTTGCTCTTACATGCACTTTTAACTGTGGGACCTTATATAGACAGATGTGTGCCTTTCCAAATGATGTCCAATCAATTGAATTTACCACAGGTGGACTCCAATCAAGTTGTAGAAACATCTTAAGGATGATCAATGGAAACAGGATGCACCTGAGCTCAATTTCGAGTCTCATAGCAAAGGGTCTGAATACTTATGTAAATAAGGTATTTCTATTTTCCTTTTTTAATACATTTGCAAAAATGTCCACAAAACTGTTTTCACTTTGTCGTATGGGGTATTGTGTGTAGATTGATTAGTTAAAAAATTTGTTTAATTCATTTTAGAATTAGGTTGTAACGTAACAAAATGTGAAAAAGTCAAGGGGTCTGAATACTTTCCGAATGCACTGTATATGGCGAGGGGCTATTGCTTATTGGTTGAACTCGAATTGGGCTGGCCCACGTGAGGGAAAATGTAGGGAAAATGGCACAGCACAGCTTCCAGAAAAACAGTTACAGTATATTGTGGCGAATTGAGGTAAAACTGTAATTCTGCTCATAGATTATGTATTTATGAACTACACATTGACACATCCAGCCCAAAGCGGGAGGTTTAAAAAATACTCAGTATTCGCAAAAGTACCAGAGCATGTCTTCTTAACCCTTAATGTAGGCACATCACACAAAAAATGACTGACACTATGCCTTCAGTTATTGTTCACCACAGTTTTCCACTCACATTCCTTGACACACATCTAAATGTAATTCTGTCCTGCACCTTGTGCTTTCACAGGTCAGCTCCTTCGCAGTCAGCCCAAATTACGAAATCCTTTTCTTCGCTTCTGATGTATTAGAAGTTGTCAACATATTAGATTTTTCTGGAGAAAAAAGAATAAAACTTGAACAAGTCTTGACTGACTTGGACAACTTTAATTATGGAGGTGAGCAAAGATTGACCTTACATGTATTTACATCATCATCATTGCCCAAACTATACACTCATCCAGTTATCCATAAACTTGACAAATAGTGTGTGTGTGTATGTGTGTGTACTTTTTCACAGAGAGAGAACATTTTGGGACCAATCTCAACCTTGCTTTTAAAACCATCCTGGAACGCATGGCTATCCAAAAACAACGAAATGAAACTTTATTCAAGGAGGTCCACCATGTCCTCATATTTTTCACAGATGGTACTGTACCGTAGTACTACTAGTCATGTATATTTGTTTGGAAAGTATTTGACTTGCATTATTGATTGCAGCTTTTTTAAAGCTTCTGTTCAGCTTTGGTCAGCTCAGTAATAATCTCTTGACTGTCTTTTCTTGCAGGTGCTTTCAACATGGGGGGTAAGCCCGAAAACACAGTGGCCAAAATCAGGGAAATGGTCTACATGAATCAAAAGGAAAAAAGGGATCAATATCTTGGTGAGGTCAAAGTTATTTGTGTTGTCTTGACATTGGTATTTTATTAGGATCCCCATTAGCTGTTTGTTGCAAAAGCAGCAGCTACTCTTCCTGGGTTTCACACAAAACATGACATAATACAGAGCATTAATAGACAAGAACAGCTGAAGGACAGAACCGCATTCAACGACAACCTGACATTCTAGTCTTAACTATTCATTTCCTGTATACAAGTTGTCTGTCTAACTATAGACTGACCCGGGTCTACATAGTGCACACAACAGTTGGCTCGAGAATGATGGTCAAACATCAATGGGTTGTGGCACTGTACAATATTCAAATTCATTCGAGTCAGCTATTATCTCAAGTATATAAATGTTCTTTTTTTGGGGGACCAACTTATTATTTAGTTTTGTAGAAAAAAAATGTGTGTGGGGGGGGGGGGGGGTTACAGGTACAAAAAAAGTAAATCAAAGAAATGCATACAAAGATAACCCCAACCCATTGAGGGATTGGCATATTTTAATCATCAATTGGAGACGATTTCCATATGTTTCAAGACAGGCCAGAGATGTGTCCATTCTAGTCTATCAAAAGCTTTTTCTGCATGGAGAGATTATACAGCCCAGGGAGCTGTTGTTTCTGATGGAGTATCTTAGATATGTAATAGTCCACGGAGGTTATCTGAGGATGAACGCTTTATAACAAACCGCTTTCGTCCATGTGGCCCTATTTGGGTAAGTAAGTCTCGAGACGGGATGACAACATTTTAGAAAACAGTTTAATATTTGTGTTTATCAAAGATAGTAAGAACACTGGGGGAATCCCTACCTTTTTTTAATAGAAGCGAAATTAGTCCTGTATTCACATTTCTCCCAAATTAACTTTTGTGAATGCTGTATTAATCATTTACAGCAATAGTCGACCTAATTGATTCCAAAATGTTAAATAGACCTAAGGAGGAATACCACCCCATTCAGGAAATGTGCCTTTATTCATGCTATCCAATGCCTTTTTGAGTTCATTGAGAGAGAATTGGGCTCCCGGCGAGGAGGCTTCCTTTTAGAAAGGACTTAGTCTGACTTGGTGTAGATTTACAATCAGAAGTGTACAGTTCTTTATAGAAGCGAGAGAATCTTGCAGTAATCTTATAGTAATTCCCCTGTTTCAGATGTAATAGTTGCTATATCAGTTAATTGATCATCACTGCATAGCTTGTCGGCCGGTAAACGACTGGGACGATTACCATGGAAGTAATGGTCGAGTCTTACTCAAAGGATGGCAAATTCTGCTCTGTCTTGTCAGTAAATGATGTTCTGTCTTGACTTTAGAAAGAGTAGTAGCTACGTGGTCTGAAAAGAGGGTTTCTTGAGAACGCTCTGACGCGGTTAACAGCATTTCCAAATTCTTTCAAGTAAAAAAAGCCATATTACAACCTATGTTGTATTAATTGCGTTGTTTGCTCTATAACCCATTCGTTCATACACCACCGTGTTATGCAATAAGACCGTGACAACAAAAAGACAACTGTCACACAGTGGTGGAATAAATTCAACTACACATACCTTTGTTTCATCAACATCTGTCCGGTGAAGTCCACAAAGCAAATATTGCATACCAACAGTTATATCACCTGCAGCATGGTCAAGCAAGTTCATGTTTTCGACAGTTTACTAAATAAACCACGACTGATTTAGAACCATGGAGTTACAGCAAGGCAGCACAAAGACTACAGGAGCCCTGCCTCCGCTATTCCAGCACCATTTACACTTAAACATCAAATCAACCAGGCTATATGCTTAGTTTAAAACACCAAAAACAATTTAGTCCAATCAATGTTGCTAAATACCATGTGGCTGTCCATGGCACTGATTTCTGTGTGTGTGTGTGTGTGTGTGTGTGCTCAAGTAAAACAGATGATTCACTCTACTTGCAGTCTAGTTGAACGCTGATGCCATCCTCTCGTTCATGTTGGCAAAATGGTCTATGGCTCTGTCATAAAGAGTTTTTGTTGTCATAGGCTACCTAGCTTAAATGCTTGCTAGCCTGACTTCCTCACATGGGCGACAATGAACCAGCTAAGCTAGCTAGCTAGTTAATGTGAGTCTACTAGGCTACATATTGAACTTCAATCGTCTCAGGCCAGTGGCACAACATATTAATTTATGGTTAGATCAGAATCATTACAGAGAATGTACAGAGAATTAAGTCAAAACCACAAGTCCAAATCACTCTCTCCATCCATGGCTTAGGAGAGGGCCGATTTAGCAAGCTAGCGACTGCTGGACATCAACACAAACAGACCAGAAACAGTCACGTTTTGCAAAGGAAGTGATTTGATTGCTCTGAAACCAAATCCAAACTGGCCTCCCTTGGGGGGCGTTTTGCTGCACCGGGACAACGCTGATTGGTTAATTATTTTATTAAGGGAGGCCAAATGCTTGCTGGCATCAATCAATCAAATGCTACAGAGGCAACATGTTAAAATCTTTTGGTTCAGACAGCATCAGATACATGGGCTACACATACTGAGAGAGGTGCGCTGTTACCCTCGCTCTGATGATTCTCCAGTGAGGTTCAGCCACTTGCGAGTTGACAGAAAATATTTAAAACACAACAGAGACGAAATATATATTATTTTAGATTTTTTTAAAGATGTATTGGTCAAATATTTGTGGAAGCCTGGCTTCTCTTGACATTCATGAATACACGCCACTGGCCTTGACGTGCTTCTTGAATAAATCTTGAGCCTCCTTGGCATTGGAAAACATGTGTTGTATTCTGGAAGGTCAAGATTAGTTTTTCTGGGTGGCTGAAGCCGCATCTCAGGGTTAGCTTGCGTAGCTGGGATCTCGCCTCGTTGTAGGTCGCCCTCTGTTTCTGCAGTTCGGCACTCAGATCTGGGTAGATACTGATCCTCTTCTCCTCATACGTCAAAGCCCCCGATTCCGCTGCGAGACGAACAATTTGCCGTTTGACTGGATTTGTACAATCATACACGAGATCCGTTCATGAAGAGGACCTTTGCGAAGAGCAATGTTTATCAACGGCATGGGACCCAGCTTCTCCTGCCCAAACAGTTCATCGAAAATATTGTTCATGAAGGAAGTTGGGTTGCCCGCTTCCAAACCAGTTTCAAGTCCTGTGACCCGCATATTGAATTTACAGGAATGATTGTTCAGTGATTCTGTTTTATATTTTAGGAGTTTGATTTCCTCATCTAGCTTAGTTTGCACTGTTTCCAGGTCTGTCACGTTGGCCACTGTCTCCAAACGTAGATATCCACTTTAGAAGTGAGCAGTGCAATATGTTAATTTATCGGTTTTAATTGCAAGTTGAGGACAGAGGTCATTTCCTCACAAACAATCTCTCGAATAGTAGTGGCCAACTCTTTGTGTTGTTGGGTGTTGAGAGCCGCCATGTTCCCACTGGTGAATTGTGGATGAACAGAATATGCCAGCTGTTGGAGCGAAATAGACCTGATATTGTTCCTTGAAATACAGTGAACATCCCACATCTTAATGTGATATTATATGTTGACAATTATTTTAAATTAAGATGACCAACCCATTTTGTCTGTCCCCGCCAGACGTGTCCGTGACACTCAGGTTAAAATACGACAACCAACTGTGAACCAACTATATTAATTTGGGGAGATGTCGAAACATTCACGGACAATTAGCTAACTTGGTGTTGCTAACAAATTTGTCCTGTGAGATGTTATTTGTTGTTATTTAACCTGAAATTCATATGGCCCTTTATTTTAACCGGATCTTCGTAGAATATTGACCCATTTTGAGTCACAAAATTGTGTTCTCTACTCCAATAGTTCATCCCAGAGATAAAAGGGGAAACCTAGCTAGTTTTTAGTTTTACCTCGTTCACCTTTCAATCACCCACGTGGGTATGTGCTCGTGAAAACCAATGAGTAGACGGGAGAGGCAGGAACTGCAGCGCCTCAAGCACAATGTTCCCTCTAATCTTTTCAGAACATTGAGCAAATTTCAGGTCTGCTGAGCGCAAACTTGAACATTGTGAAAGTTCTGTGCAACTTCCAGTGCGCGCGTTTACTATGAACACTGAGGCTGTGCCCGCTTTAAGTTACAGTTTTACTGTGAACACTGAGGCTGTGCCCGCTTTAAGTTACAGTTTTACTGTGAACACTGAGGCTGTGCCTGCTTTAAGTTACAGTTTTACTGTGAACACTGAGGCTGTGCCCGCTTTAAGTTACAGTTTTACTGTGAACACTGAGGCTGTGCCCACTTTAAGTTACAGTTTTAACAGTGGCCAAGTAGTTTCATTTGGTTTGTTGCATTGAAAGTGGCTAATAGTACGTTGATTCGATCACACTTGCCACAGTAAAGGGAAACGTTGATAGTGTTAACAGGGAAAACTCTAGGAACAGTCGTCACCAACCTTTCCTGAGTCAAGATCACTTTCTGAGTGAAAACGCAAGCTGAGATCTACCACTCTGATTTTTTTTTTACCTGACTTTAAAAAAAACGTAAGCCTATGCAACATTAACCAGTTAAAAACAGTACTGTAGCAATGAGGTTTGTGCAGTAAACTATAGGCCCAATACATTGTCACCGCATATTGGATTTGCTTGAATTGTCCTGCCAAATGCATTGTTGTTTTAGATGAAATTTCAACATTTGAGGTAGGCTAAATGATCACACCGGTAATAGATACATTGGTGTATCACCTGTGAGGCACAGGTGAGTGAGCTTACATTTAAATAATTCGCTTTTTATTTTTTATTTTACTGGGCTGATGGTGCCTGCATCTGACAGTAAGTCTCCGTGGAGGGAGAGAGCAGCAGACTGAGGGTCCGCCTCTCAACATCCCTCTTCTCCCCCTTCCCTCCACTGACCAAAAAGGGACGCTGTCTTCCAGCTGATGCCGAAACTCGAGCGGCACTACATTCTTTCTGCCTCAATGCAAAATCATGTTCCTCCTATGAACAGAGAAAGTGACGTTTTCCTCAATACTAAGAAACATCCAAGGCGCTAATAATAACAACAATGCGAGCTTATAGATACACTTTCCTTCTCATTCATTACTGCTGCAGTGCTTGTTGTAGCGCCGAGTGGAAATACGAAGAACGTGCATTTTCATGGCTTATAAAAGTGTTGACAGTGCTGAGTAAGAACTTAAACATGAGCTCACTTATAAAAACAGCATCCCTTTGCTGTGTTCGTTGACAGTCTCGCTCTAGTCAGTGTTTTCAACATTTTGAAATCTCTCATGATCAATTTTGCTGTAGCTTTCTTTTATGCCTGCACTGTACTGTATGCAGTGTAATCTGAGCCATCTGATTGGCCAGCTGTAGGACTATAGTGCATTTGATTTGCTCTCTGGGCCCGAAATAGTTAAAAATGGCAAAGGTTCGCCTACCCGGAACGCAGTGCAGCTGAATCGGGTGCACCTGCCACCAACTGCCGGAGATTCTTTTTAAAACAAATAGGAACACAAGGCTTTATCGTTGTTTTTTTAGAGGGAACATTGGCCAATCTTCTTTATTAGAACCAAGTTATAGTATAGGGCCTGGCTACAAGCAGCAGTTTGGATGAAATGATTGAATAACATTTTTTGCAACACTCGTGCACGCATCGCGGGCGGTCTGCTCAGCATGTCCGTTAAATTCATAGTTATTTTGCAAAAGAAAGCCACGCGTTTCAATATGCAAACATAACCGGAACTCCTAGGTCTATTACCTAAGTATGTGAATGTTCTTGATTCATCTAATGCCTAATGCTTTGGGCACTTCCTCTTGTTTTTTGTTTTTTAGATATCTATGTTTTCGGTATTGGAATTGTAATCTTTGATGAAAATATCCAGCCACTTGTGACAAAACGGGATAATGAGGACCACTACTTTAAACTAAAGGATGTTACAGAATTGGAAGAAACTTTTGATCAAATAATTGGTGAGTCCTAATTTGACCAGCAAATATGACAGTGTCTCTGCATGGACTTTGTTCCCTCAGAGAGTGCTATATTTTAGTGTCTTTGTATCAGTGTGTTAAGCCACCTCTCTCCTCTATGTAGATGAAGGCAACCTTGTGCGTCTATGCGGGCTCCATAGAAACTACGATCATGACACCGCAGACACCATACGTCTAAGATATCCTTGGATGGCAAGGATTGGCATCCCGGTAATTACTCATGCCTCATTTGTCTAAATGGAAACTATTTTTAGTGTTTGATTATTCATCAATGCACCAGTGGCCTTTCTTCATGATCATATTTGATTTAGTGTGCAGTGCACTGTGTTAAGGTATCATTACCAATGCAATACATGACAGCTGTACTAAATTAGTTTGAATTCCAATTAGAAATTAATTAGCTAGCTAGCCAGCAGACCTCGCCTTTCATTTTAGGCTGGAATTCAATTGTCACTCATGGTGTATTTCTGCAATGCAATTTCTCAGGTTGTTTGTGCTTTGGGAGAGTGATAAATGACATTATGGCTGACAAACCTCCCAAACTGTATCCTGTCCCATCCCAGGGCACACAAAGATTGACATATTGTTGACCTTTTAATTAGATATCGATGCAAATGCTTGCATGTTGTCATTGACAGTATTTATGTTCAACCTCTCTCTCCTGATCCGGTCAGCGTGAGAATGGAAGTTATGGTAACTGCATGGGGTCTCTGGTCACTCCCCGCTTCATCTTGACTGCTGCTCACTGCTTCAAGTTCACAGACACAGCAGATCAAATCAAGATTACGGTTGGCAAAAATCAAGGTGCAACCAGCCACTCCTCCAAAAACATTTCCACTTACACCTAAAAAAATGTTTAAACTAGTACAACTTGTTTTTTCAGGTGATTATCATCATTGCCAGAATATATGTCAGGATGCCATATTTATTTGAGCTGGTGCTATTCTATGAAATAGGTTTGCTCATTTCTACTCTGGTCCTGTCTCCTAACAGTTCTAACGGGATCCCGCCTAATATTACACCCTAATTATGATAGCAAAGCCAAAGAGAAAGAGGGGATAAACGAGTTCTATGATTATGACGTAGCTCTCATCGAACTAAAGAATGATGTGGATCCCTCTATCAACACAAGGTAAGACGCATACGGTCAGGTGCAAAGTGATTGGCACCCTTGATAAAGACGAGCAAAAAAGACTATGAAATAAATCCTACAAATACTGAGCTGTATTGCATGCTAAAATAAATTGGGAAATAATTTTTTACTAAAACAATTGCTCAGAGAAAGAGATTGTTGTTTATACCCCTATTATACCTCTATTTTAACGATAGGGGTATAAATTATTGGCACCCCTGTTTACAATACTCCTTGTGAGGATAATGACACAGCCTTTTTCTAAAATGTTTTATGAGATTGGCGGTACATTGGGAGGGATCTTAGACCAACTTGGTTATCTTTTTGAGATTTACTTGTTGAACAAAATCTTTCTCTGACCAAATGTATTAGTAGAAAATACTATGATGTTCACACATTGCATACAATATAGCTCAGGATTGGTATCATTTATTTTATAGTCTTTATTTTTGCTCATCTTTACCAAGGGAGACAATAATTTGACCTCTGTATGTGTTATGATGCAGAAGGAACAAGAATGAACACAGTGATTAAGTTTATTTTAAATGTATCTTAATCTAAATAATCCAGCTGTTTGGAGTAATGTGTGAAACACAGTTTCTTTCATGAATTCTTACTTTACTGTCTTCCTCAGACCAATTTGCATCCCTTGCACCAAGGGAACAAGTGGTGCTTTAAGATTGGCGGGAGAGGAAATCACCTGCAAGCAACAAGGTGCAATTGCAGCACACAGCCTATTCATCAAGATACGCATAGCCTGATATAGAAAGGTTCAATTAGGCACCGTATGTTACCTCGTCTCGTGTATTTCTCTCCTTGCAGAAGAGCTCTTGTTAAAAAATCCAATTGAAGAAGTCAGTTTCATGTCACATGATAAGGACAGGGAAAATAATAAGGATCAGCGGAGCGATGCCAAACTTAAGCTCCAGGGTCAGGTGAGTGCTTGTATGATGTCTGACCACAGACAGACAGACCCACCAGTCTCAACGTCAACAGTGAAGAGGCGACTCCGGGATGCTGGCCTTCTAGGCAGAGTTCCTCTGTCCAATGTCTGTGTTCTTTTGCCCATCTTAATCTTTCATTTTTATTGGCCAGTCTGATGAGATATGGCTTTTTCTTTGCAACTCTGCCTAGAAGGCCAGCATCCCGGAGTCGCCTCTTCACTGTTGACGTTGAGACTGGTGTTTTGCGGGTACTATTTAATGAAGCTGCCAGTTGAGGACTTGTGAGGCTTCTGTTTCTAAAACTAGACACTTTTCACTCTAATGTACTTGTCCTCTTGCTCAGTTGTGCACCGGGGCCTCCCACTCTTTCTATTCTGGTTAGAGACAGTTTGTCTGTTCTGTGAAGGGAGTAGTACACAGCGTTGTACAAGATCTTCAGTTTCTTGGAAATTTCTCACATGAAATAGCCTTCATTTCTCAGAACAAGAATAGACTGACGAGTTTCAGAAGAAAATTATTTGTTTCTGGCCATTTTGAGCCTGTAATCGAACCCACAAATGCTGATGCTCCAGATACTCAACTAGTCTAAAGGCCAGTTTTATTGCTTCTTTAATCAGAACAACAGTTTTCAGCTGTGCTAACATAATTGCAAAAGGGTTTTCTAATGATCAATTAGCCTTTTAAAATGATAAACTTGGATTAGCTAACACAAAGTGCCATTGGAACACAGGAGTGATGGTTGCTGATAATGGGCCTCTGTACGCCTATGTAGATATTCCATTAAAAAAATCTGCCGTTTCCAGCTACAATAGTAATTTACAACATTAACAATGTCTACACTGTATTTCTGATCAATTTGATGTTATTTTAATGGACAAAAAATTTGCTTTTCTTTCAAAAAACAAAGGACATTTCTAAGTGACCCCAAACTTTTGAACGGTAGTGTATGTGTCCCTCTCTCTCATTTTTCTCTCGTGCAGAGGGAAAATTGTATTGAATTGGCTACTAAGGTAGATGGCATAACATCAGATAATCTGAAGGATGTTGTCACTGAAAACTTCCTGTGCTCGGGTGGACGTCAACCTACTAGAGATCATGTTGCCTGCAAAGGTATGTTTAATATATAATGGAACATTGTGTGATGCACTTACTGTCTAAGTTGTTTTTTATAGTAGTGTTGTAATTTTCTAAAGGAAAAGGGTCCCATTACTTCGTCTTACATTACCACTTCATTGTGTATGTGTGTACACAGGTGACTCCGGTGGTGCTCTGTTTAAGAACTATGATCATCGCACAATCCAGGTTAGAGACATTTATTTACAGCAGATACATAGGCACTAGACACTACCTACAGAGGGGAGCAGTAAGAAATTGGCGACATTCTGTGCATTTCCCTCATACTTTTTGCTCTATCCTTTTATGTACATGGGATTTTACATATTTATTTATGTACAATGTATTTGTAAACCTCTGGGGTCTTTGTAATCTACAGTTGATGTACATGAATTAGTACTGACACCGCTTCCATTCTTCAAAGGTTGGATTGATCAGCTGGGGCACCAAAAATCTGTGCACTGACGGTAACAACGGCGTTCAACAGCAGTCTGACGATGACTCCAGAGATTTCCACATCAACCTTTTTAAAGTTGTGCCGTTTCTGAAGAAGCATTTGGGGGATGACACACAAGGTTATGCACCGCTTCAGTTTTTAGACAAATAGAGACGGCGATAAAGGTGTGCGTTTTAACAAATTTTCATGATCATGTGATTGTCGTTCTGGCACTGAACATGATCATGTGTATGAAAAATAGTTTGCTGAACTATAGTTATCAATGAAAGTGTGCTCTTTACTAGTGCTGATGAGCTCATTAGCTGAATTTGAAGATGAAACTGTGTTATTTGCTAGTGCTGATAATAAACTCAAACTCGTTAACTGAATTTGAAGATGAAAATGTGTTCTTTACTAGGGCTGAGAAACTCATTAACTGAATTTGAAGATGAAAGTGTGTTCTTTACTAGGGCTGAGAAACTCATTAACTGAATTTGAAGATGAAAGTGTGTTCTTTACTAGGGCTGAGAAACTCATTAACTGAATTTGAAGATGAAAGTGTGTTCTTTACTAGGGCTGAGAAACTCATTAACTGAATTTGAAGATGAAAGTGTGTTCTTTACTAGGGCTGAGAAACTCATTAACTGAATTTGAAGATGAAAGTGTGTTCTTTACTAGGGCTGAGAAACTCATTAACTGAATTTGAAGATGAAAGTGTGTTCTTTACTAGGGCTGAGAAACTCATTAACTGAATTTGAAGATGAAAATGTGTTCTTTACTAGGGCTGAGAAACTCATTAACTGAATTTGAAGCATGTCCTTGAATAACGCCAGCTCTGAAATACCCTTTCTCTGTATCCCTTCTGTGTTGGCCATACTGCATACAGATGGTATTGTCAGTCAGATCTACAAACACCTAAGCAGCAGCAGGATCTGGTTGAAGGATGGGGGGGGGGGACGACGACTATACGGACACTCCTGACCTGCAAAATGTTATTTAGTTTAAAAATGAGTGTTAGGGTTAGTGTCAGGTTTAAGGGCTTGGTTATTAAGGTTAGGATCTGTTTTAGATTGTGGTTAGTAGTTTTCCAGGTCAGAAGTTTCCTTACTGCACTTCCCAGGTCAGGGGGGTTGGCATGTTTCTTTTTGTTTTGTTTATACAGAGAAATCATCATGGTTCCAAAAGTAGAGGAGACGTCGTACTCGGACATGTTTAATTAAAGACTTGTCAGACTTCCGTCTTTTGAAGGCAATCTTATATTCTGGGTTGTATGATGGGATAGACAGTTCAACCAAACTCATGATACATTTTTTTGTGATGTTCTTCATGAATCAGTGGGTACTGTGTATGCCACCATTATTATGTAAATGTAAAAGATGAAAACATCACAGAGGTTGAAGACAACAAAATCTTCAGCCTAGCACAGAGTGGACCTTTAAAGCAGAACTCTTTATGATAGTCACGTTCGTTGAGGAATCTTTTCTCCGTTGCTCCTGTAGCCAAAACCACTGCTGTAATAAAAAATAAAAAAAAATGCATCATAGGACATCATTGCAATATTAATTGAGGAATATTGTACTGGTCATGTCTTACGTTGAGATAAATAAAGTAAGTTTAGCTAGCTAGCTAACTCAAATTTTTAAGGTAACTTTAACATTACCTCAAGCAAGCCATCACTCAGCCTGTTCTCATAGACTAGACGTAACATAGTACAAGTAAATCCGGGACACTCAAATTAGTATGATATTATGTTTGGTACGGTTACATAAGACTGAATGTTACTTAAAAGTGGAATGGAAAGACTTTAGGAAAGCTAAGCAAAGAGATGTATTCAATCCACTAAACATGTGCATTTAACATAGAAACCGCTATTTTTAGGATTAGGATTTCTTTTAGTGGTATGGGTAGTGCCATCTTGAGTTTCCATAGTAAAGACTGATGCCAATATGTCATTGGCAGGATTAAGCAAATTTTGAGTTTTGGTGAAGGGACTGAAAGTGAATGCTGCCACCTGGAGCCGCCTCGCCTCTACTGGCACTGAAAGGTTGGGAATGTTGTGAAAAATTCTTACACAGGGACACTCAAAGTCAATCTTAAATGAATCATTGTTTATTGTCAGCGCTGGAGAGGTTCCAACCAACTCAATGCACCATAGTACACATGTCTGTCAGAAGCTCCCCTGGGAGCAGTTGTCTTATGTACAGCTATACACAGACAAGTTATATTTGCATGATTTAGCATAATTAATTCATCATTACCATGTTTCATTCATGTGATTGACCAATACTGTTTCATAACATGTGACAGACCAATAGCTCACGAGGCTTCTCCCCTCTAAGCTGAGACCTTGAAACTGAGATATCTTTCATTTGTTCTCAAAACGCGGTCGTTTGTTCTCAAAACAACGTTTGGTCGTACTGCCAAATTGCAGCTACTGATAGGTGCTATTTGTACAGTCAGCCACTTGCAAGAACATAGAAAAGTGTTATTAGAACAGCACATGAATAAAACACAGAAATTGATTATAAGAAAAGCAAACATTAATATTCCCATTACATTCCATCCTCTTATCACTATGTGTGATAACCATTACATTTTAATGTAAGCATTTAGATTCTAGCTTCTATATCAAAATATTCTATACTCTATTCTATACTATTAAAGTAAGGGAAATCAATACATATATGAAACAGACACTTCATCATTTCAAACCCTTCATTCTGGGTTGTACAATCCACTTAGTATGGTAATACTATAATCATAATCAAGGTTACACTTTATTAATGGAGTGAGTATCAAAAATACACAACGGATCTGTAGATTCAGAGGTGAATAAATCTCTTGATGTTAACCATTGTTTCCATATTTCTTTCCACACTTGGGTTGCATGACATCCACCTAGTCAAAACATAAAACCCAGTTGTTTAACTTGCTCATCAGCTCAGTGTTCCATATAATGTAAAGAGGTTAAGGGTTTGGGTGACCTTACTCTCAACTTGCTAAAAGGAAAAGAACCGGAGGAAAGGGGGGCTCATCCAGAGTTGTTATCTAACTGTTTCACCATCCTCTGGAGGAGTAGAAAACAAGATGGCTGCTGAAATCTTACCAGCCAGAGAGGCACGTCGCCTTACAGCGTGTTAATAACATTTCACAGGGAAGAGAGAGAGAGAACATGTTATAACAGTTTCACACCAACCTTGCTAAGAATGAGATTGTAGCTCGGGCTAACCTTGTAACAATCTAGTGTCTCTCCTCACGTTTTTAGGGCACAGCTCTGTTTCTAGAAGTCTTGCCTTTCCAAATCATAATCATAATTATTGATATATTATCCAACCCAAATTTAGAATGACAGTCCTTAGTGCTTCACGTTGGTTCTGTCACTTTAATTTAAGACCCTCACTTTTCTCATCACTTGTGGTAATGACAGATTGGTATTTCAATGCATTGTTAGTCTAAATTACAACATTTTGCAGTGTGCAAACCTCCACAATCAACCCAATACCCCAAATAAACAATTTTGGACAAGCCTAAATCAATTACGGCACTCATTCTTCCTTTCCTGCCGTTTCTTCATGTTCTTCTTCAGATAGTGTTTCAGTTTGTCCTTTTAATGGCACATGTTCAAAGTGGATGGCCCTTGATAATGTCTCTCACCTGAGCCGCCACTGTCCTTTACAGTCCATTATGACTTTGTCCATTTTCCTACCAGTACACCAAAAGCATGAGAGAAGTTTGGACTGGATCTCTCTCCATGCTCACACCACATGCACCCCATGTCGCTCCTGAGAGAAAAGGCAGTTGATAGCGTCGACTGCTGTGTGCAGGTTGCTGGCTTGGACTCAGGTCTCACGGTAGAAGTGGTGAAGGACCATACTGAACGCCATTTTCACCATTTTCAGCCGGTTAGAGGGGGTGTTGAGGATCACACTGTTCATCGGCCGAATTATCTTCCATGCATCTAGATACCATCTCCGCCATTACCTCGAGAGAGGACAGACCAGAACAACAGTTTAGTTTAGGGTATTTGTAATTCAGGAAATCCAGACTTCTAAGACAAATGTCTTAGAGAATAACAACACACAGTTGAAACCATTTCTGGTGAGATTTGCTATTGAAGCAGGACAAAAACAAAGAAAAGAAAACAACAACAGCAATACACATATATCACTCGAGGTGGGGGAACATTTCTATTAATTTAGAGTGACTGTCATCCATGACCAACATCTCTTTTTCACTTTTACAGGCAGGCATGTGAAGAAAAACTCATTTGCATATTTACCAAAGGGCCCCAGGGGACTGGTAATTCCCCCTTTGGACACACGTCCAAAAAAAAACAACACTGCCTGTTAAATCAAATATAAACAAATTAGAATCAATACAATTGTATTATCTCTTGATATCTCCATAAAGAAATAATTGCATCCCATAAGGTAATGGTAAAATAGACTAGAGACAGCTCTCTCCCTCTGTCCTTCTCGTGGTCTGAATCACACAAAGGACTATTGATAAATTACAAACTTCTTCTTAATTATTTGTTTTTACATAGCCCAGAAAAAAAACAATGTCTCCTATCTTCCTAGTAAGGGTGATCAGGCCTCACCAGGAAGTCAGAACAGAGGTCAGAGGTCAGTCAGCCCTATTAAGTGAGTGTTTTGTTTTTTCCTGTACCTCAGACATTACATAAAGATATTTCAAACATTTTGTGTATCAGGTTTACATTGGGTTATTCAGTACATTTCTTCTAATCAAGAGAATGTACATGTGTGCAACCAAAACTCTAACAATAGAAACTTTCATTTGTGTACAGCATTCTTTCTAACTCGTGGAAATCCCACACACAGAAAAAAGACCCCACACTTCTAAATCAAACAGAGTATTAACCACTAACAAATATTCATTAACAGGTGGTTTGTGTGTGGGTGCTGGCATTTGTGTGGCAAACATCATAGGGTAAACACAAACAAAATGGCCAGGCCTTGCTTAATTTTGGAGGTCCCTTAACAGCTGGATCCAGCACTTTTAACTGCTCTCCCAAGGCACCTGCCTCAGGAAGCCCTTTCAAAGGGAGATATACAGAATCCTTGATAAACATGAAAAAAATACTTGTTAGCGGACATTCCATCAGTCCTGGAAGAAAGAAAATAAACATGTACTTAGTTTTCACTATGCTACACTTTAATCAGTCCTAAAAATTCTTAATTGAATCGAGGTTACTGCATCTTGGGCAGGAAGTCTTAATGAACCCATGTGTATACAGAAATATACTTCAGACACATTTATACTCAGTCATATCAGATGCTACGGTGTCCCGTATAGCTGAATTGGGCACCTTCTAAAGTAAACACTTCTCTTGTAATCTTAATCTTTTTGACCTGTTGCATTGACATACAATTCTGTACAAACTGTCCCTAATTTCCCCACTGTGTCTATCACAGCTTTTTGAGTTCAGTGTTGTACTGGCGGCTATCTATTGTTCCACAGGAAGGTTATCTCTAATCCAAACAACAGATGACGTAAACACAAGAGCAGTGGACCAGGGATTGAAGAGTGAGCAGCCTCTAATTTAATATCAGTCCCAATGCTCAATCCCTCTGTCTTACTCCTTGAAATTACTCAAATATTCCATTATTAGATTGCTAATTACCATTATTTACTTTATTTACTTACTTTCACTAGTCTCCATAATCCATGTACTTCTACTAAAACCCTGCTAGTTCCAATAGGAATACCTCATCACTACTGTTTATACACACAGATCACTTTCAAACCACATTTAGCTTTTTCCCCTATTGCAAGGGTTAAAACAAAACATAACAAACATAACTTTCTCCATATTGGAAGACATTGTTTTCATTTTAGTATACCTTCAAAAAGTTACTTTATATTTTTATTACCAATCTCTGTTGGATATTCAGTTTCTACTTCAATATTTATTAAAATGTCTGTTATTTTAAGATTGATATGTAATGCTTTGGAGGGATCAATATGTACTAACTGGGTTGCACTGTCTCAGTCCCCAGTAGATGTCACACTCAGTCCATAGTAAGTCTGGCACCTGAGATAACAGGGAAACAGATGCAGTTTCCATTTTGCCTACTCACGAATTGGTTTAGAACTTCATCATTTGGGATATATATAAAAAACTCAATCGGGAGTACAATAAATTGTAGCCTTTTATGTTTAGTTAACAGAAAATCATGTTCAAAATTTGTTGGTTCTATTTAACAGGGTATGGGCTTATTGCAAAATGCATTACCAGGGTGGAGGAAATCTTTTATTGGTTAAGGGTAAGTCAAGTCCTGTACAATGCTGTAACCTTTACATAGAAATGGATCCATGATCCACTCTGAACATTCCTCAGAATACTTTGTCACCACTCACGTACGTCTACATGTGGGTGTGCTAGTTGTATATTATTATTATTATTCTATTCTTACTTCATCAGATCATCATAATAACCCATTATACAAATGTTATGTTACTTTATCTCTAGTAACCCATCATACACTTGTGTTACATCACAAATTCCTCATCTACACCAGTGTTCTATTCATACAGGGGTTTGAATATTCACTCTAGTGTTCTATTTAACAGCATATTCGGAAATAGTTCTCTTCTTTTATATCTCCATTCATAACAACGTTAAACATCAAACTCCACTGACGAGACATGTTATCCTCATATCATCTAAAGTCGTGTTGTCCTCAGAGACATGTTATCCTCGTTACCAATGAGACATGTTATCCTCGACGTTAACGAGACATGTTATCCTCCCTACTAACGAGACATGTTATCCTCGGAGACATGTTGTCCTCTGAGATTTCGGAGACACGTTATCCTCTACCTGTAGATCCAACGGCGGTGTTGGACAGAACCCTAGATGATGTTGCTAATCAGCTCACACAGAACTGGAAAACTCAGCTCACACAGAACAGGTTGTTGCATTCATTCACCTCTTTCACACGTAAGTTAGTCCCCTGGCAGCTCCCATACACTCAATACTCAATAGCTCAATTTCAAACCTCTTATTATCCACATTTCTTTTGTTATCCGCATTTTTCTCAACTTAGTATCTCCATCCAAATTCCAATCTTATTAGTAATAATTTCAATCCATCTATAATCCAAATTTCAATCAGCTTTTGTTATCCAAATTTCAATCAGCCAAATTCCAATCAATTTCAATTTCAACTTTCACATCCACATTCACTTAGTACTATTCCCAAACACACTCAGTAATCTCCTCATTACCCACGTGTATCGTCAACGAATCTCTCTGTTGTTACTTGCTATGCACATAAATAACACCCTGTCACGACTTCCGCCGAAGTCAGTCCCTCTCCTTGTTCGGGCGGCGTTTGGCGGTCGACGTCACCGGTCTTCTAGCCATCGCCGATCCACCTTTTATATTCCATTTGTTTTGTCTTGTTTTCCCACACACCTGGTATTCATTCCCTCATTACATGTTGTGTATTTAACCCTCTGTTCTCCCCATTTCTGTGTGTGTAATTGTTTATTGTTGAGGTTGGCACGCTTCCGGCTGGTTTGCACCAGGTTTATTTTATTACCCGTGCTTTGGGGCAGTCTGTACTTTGTACTTGTGTTTTTGTACTTTGTGCTGCCTCACTGGTTCGTTGGGCATTTGTTTTGTGACGCAGTTGCGTTCTGTGCAAATGATTGCCTTAGTAAAGTGCTTTGTCCACTCATCTCTGCTCTCCTGCGCCTGACTTCGATGCACCAGCTACACTCACCTATTGACACACCCCGTACTCAAGAATTAATTGTGTAATTTTTTTGTGGCTGCATACCACATGGACATATCTTGTAAATACCTATACATAGCTGTTCGCGGGGCTTTACATGGTACGGTTGCCCTTGCTCTAGTCTTCTCTTAAAACTAGTGAATAGTTGTCACGTTCCTGACCTGTTTTCTGTTGTTTTGTATGTGTTAGTCGGTCAGGGCGTGAGTGTGGGTGGGCATTTCTATGTTATGTGTTTCTATGTTGGTAAATGGGTGACCTGATATGGTTCTCAATTAGAGGCAGGTGGTTTTCATCTCCTCTGATTGAGAACCATATTAAGGTAGGTGGTTTCACATTGTTTGCTTGTAAATAGTGGTGTTGATTGTGTGCTACGTGTTTTCTGGACTGTGTTCCTTTTTCCCCGTGTCTGGGGTTGGTTAGATAGTACACCCAGTGTGTTAATAGGGTGGACTAGATGGTCCGTGTTCATTAAAGAACATTTTGTATTTGGCACCTGCTGTTTCCTGCGTGTTGACTCCACACTCCGACACCCAGGCCTTACAATAGTATTCTCTCTATAAGACTATGGGTAACGTTTTATGTGTTACTCGCCTTGATTTTTTTATTTTATAAATTTTTTTCCCGTTTTATACGGATTCATTTAAATTGACTTACTGAAATCAGTTGCCGTCCCTCAATTGTTTGTGGATGATGTGACTCCTCCTGGGCAGCTCACAGTAAGGATCTGGACGGGTCCTCGTCCTCTTTTGGTCGGACAGGAATTTCCCTCACGCTTCATAAAATGCGCCACCGGTTTTCCTCGCAGACCCCAACTGTAAAGCTCCGCAGGCAGAATCAATCATCCAGTTCGTGACGCCAAATGTTGTGGAAAATTCTTACACAGGGACACTCAAAGTCAATCTTAAATGAATCATTGTTTATTGTCAGCGCTGGAGAGGTTCCAACCAACTCAATGCACCATAGTACACATGTCAATCAGGAGCTCTTCCTGGGCAGACCCAACAGTTGTCTTATATACGGCTATACACAGATAAGTTGTATTTGCATGATTTAGCATAATTAATTTATTTATTTATTAGTTGTTTCATTCATGTGGCAGACCAATACTGTTTCATAACATGTGATAGACCAACACCTCACGAGGCTTCTCCTCTCTAAACTGAGACCTTGAAACTGAGATATCTTTCGTTTGTTCTCAAAACAACATCTGGGCGTCCTGCCAAATTGCAGCTCCTGATAGGTGGGATTTGTACAGTCAGCCACTTGCAAGAACATAGAAATTGGTTATTAGAACAGCATATGAATAGAACACATGATTTGGTTTTAAGTATTGATGAGTCTGTGAAATTAACTTTTGATAACAAGCCAAATAGACAATTAGCCAAAACGAGACAAGGTAGTTAGCTAGCTAGCCTACTTGATTTAGCTCTTATCTTGTCTTTATGTTAATGTTTTCTTTGAAAGCTGTACAACATAAAATTGAAGAGCATTTGTCATTGGGCTAAAACGAACTGGCTAGTGATTCAATATGTAGCTAGCCAGCCAGAGAATGCTGCTGTACGATTGCTCTATTTTACCAGTAAAATGTAGCTAGCTATGATCCCCATAGCTATAATTAGCTAGATAACTAAATAGCTAGGTATCTCATTAGGTGTCTGTTTATCTGTGAAATGTCATATGTTTCCTAAAAATAATAGCTAAGCCTGCTGCTGTTGATTGTAATAAGTAATGTAGCCTAAGCCCGAAGCCTAACCCTTATGACGATGATAGATAAGTGTTACACAAATCAAAATATATTTTATATTTGAGATTCTTTAAAGTAGCCACCTTTTGCCTTGATGACAGCTTTGCACACTCTTGGCATTCTCTCAACCGGCTTCATGAGGTAGTCACCTGGAATGCATTTCAATTAACAGGTGTGCCTTGTTAAAAGTACGTTTGTGTAATTTATTTCCTTCTTAATGCATTTGAGGCAATCAGTTGCGTTGTGACAAGGTAGGGGTGGTATACAGAAGATAGCACTATTTTGGAAAAGACCAAGTACATATTATGGCAAGAACAGCTCAAATAATCAAAGAGAAGCAACAGTCCATCATTTCTTTAAGACTTGAAGGTCAGTCAATCCGGAAAATGTCAAGAACTTTGAAGGTTTCTTCAAGTGCAGTCACAAAAACCATCAAGCACTATGATGAAATTAGCTCTCATGAGGACCGCCACAGGAAAGAAAGACCAAGAGTTACCTCTGCTGCAGAGGATAAGTTCATTAGAGTTAACCGCACCTTAGAATGCAGCCCAAATACATGCTTCAAAGAGTTCAAGTAACAGACACATCTCAACATCAACTGTTCAGAGGAGACTGCATGAATCAGGCATTCATGGTCATTAGACCGGTGGAAATCTGGCCTTTGGTCTGATGAGTCTAAATTAGAAATGTTTGGTTCCAACCGCTGTGTCTTTGTGAGATGCAGAGTAGGTGAACGGATGATCTCTGCAGGTTTGGTATTGAAGTCAATGTACCCAGAGAAGGACAGAAGCTAGATGTCCTCCGGCTACACCACGGTGCTACACCATGCTACTGAGGCTACTGTAGACCTTCAATGAAAAACAGTGTTTTAATCCATTATTTGGTTCAAAACGTGACCAAGATCTGACAGGAAAGCCAATGATGCGCGCATAATTTCATTACTGTGTAGCCTCGGCAGACGAGCCTAGGCAAATTCGAGAAGGCATAATTAATTTCAACCAACAAGAAGGCTTTGTGTTGGAGCTTATTTCTTCCTATATAAGAAATAAGAGGTAGGCCTACCTGTTTAACAGACAAAATTAGGCTCCTATATCCATAGATTTGTCAGTCAATTCCTCCGCCCACCGTGCACTCTTTAAATAGACTACCTTCGCGTTGGTTGGTTGCCTTGTCAGTGAAGGGCTGTTAAGTTAAAACCAAAACTCGAATTCAGGGTATGCCATAGGCCTGCCTTTTATTAAAGAAAATGGCAAAAAGCATAGGCACTACCCCCTTCTTAGCTTTGTTCTGCTATGCTTTATGCTAGAAACAAGCTATAACATACACGAGAAAGACGTGCCTCTGAAGCATTTGGGGATATCATTGTTTTGTTTCTTCGACAATTCAGAAGCTGAGCTACAACCTTATATAACTGAGACAAAACATTTACTTTGCTAGGGAAGTAATGTAATTCTGTTACTATCAATTGATTCAAACTTCTTCGGGATCGGTGTCCCTTCCACGGGACGGTTGAGCTAACGTAGGCTAATGCGATTATCATGAGGTTGTAAGTAAGAAGAACATTTCCCAGGACACAAACATATCTGATATTGGCAGAAAGCTTAAATTCCTGTAAATCTAACTGCACTGTCCAATTTACAGTAGCTATTACAGTGAAATAATACCATGCTATTGTTTGAGGAGAGTGCACAATTTTGAACATAAAAAATTATTAATAAACAAATGAGGCACATTTGGGCAGTCTTGATACAACATTTTGAACAGAAATGCAATAGTTCATTGGATCATTCTAAAACTTTGCACATACACTGATGCCATCTAGTGGCCAAAATATAAATTGCACCTGGGCTGGAATAATACATTATGGCCTTTCTCTTGCATTTCAAAAATGATGGTACAAAAAAAATACAAAATAACGTAATTTTTTTCTTTTTATTATCTTTTACCAGATCTATTGTGTTATATTCTACTACATTCCTTTCACATTTCCATAAACTGCAAAGTGTTTCTTTTCAAATGGTACCAAGAATATGCATATCCTTGCTTCAGGGCCTGAGCTACAGGCAGTTAGATTTGTGTATGTCATTTTAGGCACAAAAAAAGGGGCTAATCCTTAAGATGTTCACTTTATGTACAATACAAGATGTTTACACACAGACAGCTTTTAGGGAAATACTTGTGAAGAAGAGTAGAAGAGTAGCCAGCAGTTAAAGTGTAACGTTTTCTGTGTCTGTAGGCCTACTCTGTCTGGGGTGGCAAGGTAGGCCTAACTTTTGAAAGTGCCATGCTCAGATTCCTAATGATGTCTCCGATTTTAATAATTTGCTAACAGTGTCAGTTTCATTGCGAACAAGACACACTGATTTGGCATTGGAGAAATATGATAAGATGAACACATAGGCCCATCTCTCTGTCCATTCTTAGCCTGTCATTCCGGTAATGTGTGTGGTATTAAATAAGATTCCGCTAATATGTAAAATGATGTAGCATTGCATGAAAAGTTTATATAAGGCCATTTTTTCTCGGCCCTGCAAACACGATGATAGTCCACGGTGGTCTGTGAAACCACAACCTTCTGGCCCTGTGCAATATCAAAATTGCTGCGTTGCCATGTAATGCTGACAGGATGAAGAACAATTTATAAAACTGCATATATAAGGTTCTGTCTAAAGGGTAGACAGTAGTGTTCTCAGCTATCCACTTTGTTTTAATTATTGTTTTGGGTCACTTGTTTTTTTTCGGGGGTGGGGGTTAGATCAAATATATTTTGCTAAAGGGAGGGCCATCCATTTTAATTTCAGAGAGGTCCGATTTTCTCAATTTAACCCTTATTATAAATAGTGTGAACTCCCTAATAAAGTCTGTCAATGTGGTACTGCAGCTAGTCAGTCTCGCCATTTGAGATGAAGAGTTATTTCGGGGATTTATTGTATCATGTTTTAAAACATGAAATCGAGGAAAAAACGGGTTCCATTTCTAATGGAACGCTTTGAATGGAAAACCAAGTTGAAGCCAACATTCGATGTTGTCTTGCAGCTCATAACTGCACATGGTTTTATCGCAACAAAAGCGACAAATTAGCGCAACCCCTGTCAATTGAAAAGGCAGGAAAACAAACGAAAGCGGTTACATCTCATAAAAATGGAATAGAAATGAAATAACAGAATGTTACAGTATATTGGAGCATTAGCACTTCTAAATCGGCTACCATAACTTCAAGGACTTTTCAAGGACCAAATAGCCTTGAAGAGGAAATGTCTGATTTTCAAGGTAGCCTATAAAGTACCACTGTATGAGTCATAATACCCATTAAATCTAGCGGTTAAACAGGGAAATGGTTCTAATCGTTTTTCCCATAGAGGAGTTTAGAAACACTTAAAATAAGGGCTGTGTTTCGTGTAGGCGTACCCTGACGTGATGTTTTGATAACCGTGTAAATCACTCTCTGACAAGGTGACTTTTTTATCAACACTCGTTTTTTACTCTCGAGCCAGCCTGTCAAACTAACAATTACTTTACCATCTATTTAGATATCTCTTTCTAGACCATAACATATACCTTATCCATTACACGTTCGAGTTAAAAAATAGCTGCAGGAACCAGAGTCAACAGGTTTGTCATTCCAGTTAATATTGTATGCAGGTGTGTTATCTTGCATCTACCATGAATATGACGTAGAGCAATTTTGAAATTTCCCTTTAAGGTCAGAGTATACAACTACACTGAACAAAAATGTAAATGCAACATGGGAATATTGTCTGCAGGTGTGTTATCTTGCATCTCCCGGTCTCAGGTTGCACAATGTAACCCCAGAGCACAATGGTAACAAAGTAGAACAAATGGCATGTAACTCAATAGCAGCTCTAGGTAATAAGACATCTACTGTCATTTTGAGCATTGCAAGAGATATACACTGAACAAAAATATAAACGCAACATGTAAAGTGTTGGTCCCATGTTTCATGAGCTAAAATAAAAGATCCAAGAAATGTTCCATACGCACAGAAAACATATTTCTCTCAAATTTTGTGCACCAATGTATTTACATCCCTGTTACTGAGCATTTCTCATTTGCCAAGATAATCCAGCCACGTGACAGGTGTGGCATATCAAGAAGCTGATTAAACAGCATGATCATTACACAGGTGCACCTTGTACTGGGGACAATAAAAGGCCACTCTAAAATGTGCAGTTTTGTCCCACAACACAATGCCACAGTTGTCTCAGGTTTTTAGGGAGCGTGCAATTAGCATGCTGAATGCAGAAATGTCAACCAGAGCTGTTGCCAGAGAATTTAATGTTAATTTCTCTACCACAAGCTGCCTCCTACGTCGTTTTAGAGAATTTGGTACGTCCAACCGGCCTCACAACCGCAGACCATGTGTAACCAAGCCAGCCCAGGACCTCCACATCTGGCTTCTTCACCTGCAGGATCGTCTGAGACCAGCCACCTGGACAGCTGATGAAACTGAGGAGTATTTCTGTCTGTAATAAAGCCCTTTTGTGGGGACAAACTTGGTTGGGCCAGGCTCCCCAGTCCATCCGGCCTCACAACCATAGACCACGTGTATGGCGTCGTGTGGGCGAGCGGTTTGCTGTTATGTACAGAGTGCCCCATGGTGGCGGTTTGGTTATGGTATGGGCACGCATAAGCTACGGACAATGAACACAATTGCATTTTATCAATGGCAATTTACATGCACAGAGATACCATGACGAGATCCTGAGGCCCATTGTGGTGCCATTCGTCTGCCGCCATCACCCCATGTTTCAGCATGATAATGCACGGCCCCATGTCGCAAGGATCTGTACATGATTCCTAGAAGCTGAAAATGTCCCAGTTCTTCAACATACTTACCAGACATGTCACCCATTGAGCATGTTTGGGATGCTCTGGATCGACACGTATGACAACGTGTTCCAGTTTCCACCTATATCCAGCAACTCCGCACAGCCATTGAAGAGGAGTGTGACAACATCCCACAGCCCACAATCAACAGCCTGATCAACTCTACACAAAGGAGATAGGTGGCGCTGCATGAGGCGAATGGTGGTCACAGCAGATACTGACTGGTTTTCTGATCCACACCTCTACCTTTTTTTTAAGGTATCTGTGACCAACAGATGCATATCTGTATTCCCAGTCATGTCAAACCCATAGATTAGGGCCTAATGAATGTGTTTCAATCGACTTATTTCCTTATATGAACTGTAACTCAGTAAAATCTTTGAAATTGTTGCATGTTGCCTTTGTATTTTTTGTTCAGTGTAATAATGAGTAGGATACCCTGATGCTCCAAGGGACCACTCTGCTGGTACCATGCCTCCTCTCCCTATAGTGTGGATGGCAGCTCTGAGAGGCTCGCGTTACAATAATAGCACTCAATCACTGTGTGTGGGTGGGACAGAGAGCGAGAGGGAGAGAGCGAGCGAGCACGCACACAACATACCGT
Organism: Salvelinus alpinus; assembly: GCF_045679555.1. Taxonomy (NCBI): domain Eukaryota; kingdom Metazoa; phylum Chordata; class Actinopteri; order Salmoniformes; family Salmonidae; genus Salvelinus; species Salvelinus alpinus. The sequence goes on along the minus strand of NC_092098.1, from coordinate 8,436,598 downwards.
ATGCACCTGCTGTGACGCTCTGACATTATTATTGTTGAGAGATTGTACTAGTAAAGAGTGCGTCTTTAACGAGAGGCGTAGCTATTCTCTTGTGCTCCCTAGAGGGCAAGTTCCGCTTCCTGCTAATAAAAACATCGCACTTGTGAGCATATCACATCAACTGTGGACTGCAGAACAGAAAAGCATGAAATGCAAGCAAGAAGGCATGGAATTATGTGGATATGAAAGCGCAATTTGAAGCTTCGGGGTATGATGAACATATCCGTATGCACAAGTCAGGAAGCTGAATGACAGAAGGTATTTTCTTCCACATCCAAAACACCTCCAGTATGTCGGAGAGAGGGGGTCTCCCACGGACTGGGGGCACACCATCTCCACATATGCAGCCGTACAAGACCGTCACGATCGTCCCGAACCGTCCGGTTCAGATGAACCTGTATGCGACCTGGGAAATTGATCGCTCATCTCCAAGCTGTGTGCCCAGGTATGGCCGCCTAAACTCCCATGGCTGGTTCTGACAGTCGAGGTTTCCAGTCTGGATCAGATCACGTATAGGTTATCGGCTTCTGTGGTCGGATGTAGGCTTAGGAATGATATTGAATCAGTGGGAAGAAGTCACCTGTTTTTCCCTCAAGAGAAGTTATGTAGGCGGGTTGAATCAAAGTTGTAAAAAATGTACGAGTTACTGAAAATAACATTAATATGATTAAAGTTGAAGTAAATTGCATACTTCTGTATTTGCCTTTGAATAATACACATTTTGCACTGCTGCAAGTTACTGTAAATATGACAGCAGTTTTTGTTTTGACCATCAGGTCAGGTGATTGCAACTGTAAATGAATTGTCAGTTATTAAGTTACAGTGTGCTATTCACATAGATACATTTAGCCTGCAGTGATAGATTATTGCCGATGGTAGTGAAGGTTAGGGAGTGTCTTTAAAGGGGCAATATGCAGTTCAAACAATAAGATTCCCATTTTAAAAGGAAGAGCTCATTCAACTCTACAATGAAAAACTATATTTGGAGGACCATGGTTATGAAAAAGGAGCATCATGAAGTGCAAGATCATGACTGACCAGGATGTAAAGCCTCCAAATCAACATATCACTGAGCAGTTGGGGACACAGACAGGGTGCCATAGACAGCTGCTCCTAAACCCCACAGGAAAACAACATGCTGTCAGAATAAATAATTGTCCAGCACAGTATATACTTCCAAGCAAGAGATTGGCTAACACTTTTATGCCGATATACATACGCCTACGGACCGTTGCTAATCAGGGAATACTCCTTTAACAATGTTAACAATGTTAAATTTGAACAATATTCTAAAATGTTTCTGATACTGCTTTTTGTCTAACTCTGAATTGTTAGGTGTTCGATGTAGGCTAGCAATAGAAAAGAGGGGGCAGGAGTGAGGTTGCGTGTGGATTCTAGAAGGACCCCTGTATAAGGTAAAGGCTGCTTGCGGGGGTGCTCTCTCTGGCAGGGAAAATGGAGAGAGGACGTGGGTGGATTTGAAGAAGAGCTGGTTGAAAATGATTTGTTCCTCTTAAAGTGGTCCACACACTATGGTGAGCTCTGAAAATAGTATGTTGACAAAAAAAGGTGTACATTGGATGTCAATTGGATGTATTTCAAGGCCTACCTTCAAACTCAGTGCCTTTTTGCTTGACATCATGGGAAAATAAAAAATAAATCAGCCAAGACCTCAGAAAAAAAAAACTCCACAAGTCTGGTTCCTTGGGAGCAATTTCCAAACACCCGAAGGTACCACGTTCATCTGTATAAACAATAGTACGCAAGTATAAACACCATGGGACCACGCAGCTGTCATACCGCTCAGGAAGGAGAAGCGTTCTGTGTCCTAGAGATGAACGTACTTTGGTGCGAAAAGTGCAAATCAATCCCAGAACAACAGCAAAGGACCTTGTGAAGATGCTGGAGGAAACAGGTACAAAAGTATCTATGTCCACAGTAAAACGAGTCCTATATCGACATAACCTGAAAGGCCGCTCAGCAAGGAAGAAGCCACTGCTCCAAAACCGCCATAAAAAAGCCAGACCAAGGTTTGCAACTGCACATGGGGACAAAGATCGTACTTTTTGGAGAAATGTCCACTGGTCTGATGAAACAAAAATGGAACTGTTTGGCCATAATGACCATCGTTATGTTTGGAGGAAAAATGGGGAGACTTGCAAGCCGAAGAACACCATCCCAACCTTGAAGCATGGGGGTGGGGGTGCTTTACTGCAGGAGGGACTGGTGCACTTCACAAAATAGATGGCATCATGAAGAGGAAAATTATGTGGAAATATTGAAGCAACATTTCAAGACATCAGTCAGGAAGTTAAAGCTTGGTCGCAAATGGGTCTTCCAAATGGACAATGACCCCAAGCATACTTCCAAAGTTGTGGCAAAATGGCGTAAGGACAACAAAGTCAAAGTATTGGAGTGGCCATCACAAAGCCCTGACCTCAATCCTATCGAACATTTGTGGGCAGAACTGAAAAGCATGTGCGAGCAAGGAGGCCTACAAACCTGACTCAGTTACACCAGCTCTGTAAGGAGGAATGGGCCAAAATTAAATTAAGCTTGTGCAAGGCTACACAAAATGCTTGACCCAAGTTAAACAATTTAAAGGCAATGCTACCAAATACTAATTGAGTGTATGTAAACTTCTGACCCACTGGAAATGTGATGAAAGAAATAGAACATTCTCTACTATTATTCTGACATTTCACATTCTTAAAATAAAGTGGTGATCCTAACTGACCTAAGACAGGGAATTTTTACTCTGATTAAATGTCAGGAATTGTGAAAAACGGAGTTTAAATGTATTTGGCTAAGGTGTATGTTAACTTCTGACTTCAACTGTTTATATGCAGTGCATTCGGAAACTATTCAGACCCGTTGACGTTTTCCACATTTTGTTACATTAATTGTTTTTTCCCCTCATCAATCTACACACAATACTCCATAAAGAAAAAGCAAAAACAGGTTTTTAGACATTTTTGCAAATGTATAAAACTTTTTTACTGAAATATGACATTTACATAGGTATTCAGACCCGTTATGCAGTACTTTGTTGAAGCACCTTTGGCAGCAATTACAGCCCTGAGTCTTCTTGGGTATGATGCTACAAGCTTGGCACACCTATATTTGGGGAGTTTCTCTAATTCTTCTCTGCAGAACCTCTCAAGCTCTGTCAGGTTAGATGGGGAGCGTCGGTGCACAGCATTTTTCAGGTCTCTCCAGAGATGTTCGATCAGGTTCAAGTCCGGACTCTGGCTGGGCTACTCAAGGACATTCAGAGACTTGTCCCGAAGCCACTCCTGCATTGTCTTGGTTGTGTGATAAGGGTCGTTGTCCTGTTGGAAGGCAAACCTTTTCCCCCAGTCTGAGGTCCTGAGCACTCTGGAGCAGGTTTTCATCAAGGATCTCTCTGTACTTTGCTCCGCTCATCTTTCCCTCGATCCAGACTAGTCTCCCGGTCCTGCCGCTGAAAAACACCCCCACAGCATGATGCTGCCACCACCATGCTTCATCTTAGGGATGGTACCAGGTTTCCTCCAGATGTGACACTTGGCATTCAGGCCAAAGAGTTCTATCTTGGTTTCATCAGACCAGAGAATATTGTTTCTCAAAACTCCAAGCGGGCTGTCTTGTGCCTTTTACTGAGGAGTGGCTTCTGTCTGGCCACTCTACCATAAAGGCCTGATTGGTGGAGTGCTGCAGAGATTGTCCTTCTGGAAGGTTCTCAAATCGCCACAGAGGAACTCTGGAGCTCTGTCAGAGTGACCATCGGGTTCTTGCTCACCTCCCTGACCAAGGTCCTTCTCCCCTGATTGCTCAGTTTGGCTAGGCCTGTTGTAACTTTAATGTGTTAGAGTTAATGTTTAAGTTAATTCATTGAGCTGTATCTAAAGATATTTCTTTACAGTTATTTACATATGTAATTGTATTGGTTAGTATTGAATTACGCTTTTGACTGCAAGTTCCAGAATGCCTTGCGACAGGAAGTAGAGAGTGAACGCGCTAGTTAAGTGCAATTAACAGGTAATTACGTTTGGCTCCTTTGCGCTAGCATCTTAGCATTGCTTTGTAGAATCTAAAGTTGTTAAATGTAACGTGATCAAGAATTATTACTAAAAGAAGCTTTCATATCAAACCCGACGTCCCGAGTCATTACTTTGAAGATAGTTATTCTAAATTTTGGTGCCGAAACCCGGGATATGAGCTGCGACGAAGAAGCGGCTGAAATGGCTGAGGAAGAACGTCGGAATGAAACCGAAAGAATGAGACGAAAGCGGGGTACCATTCGAGGTGCCACAACACGGATTTTGAATCAGATTGACGTGGAAATATCCCAGTCAAATCCGGATACCGATCACTTGAGTACATTGTTGGAATTGCTGTTAGCTAAGGAGAACAGTTTGTTTGAACTTGATGGTGGAATTGAACAGTTAACCCCATTGGACGGATTGGAGGCAGAGATTGCATGCACGGAGGATTACAAAGAGCGCGTTATCATGCTTAAGAGCCGTGCACAACGAGTGATAAAGAAAAACCAGGATCTCAATCCACTACCAGCACGGGTGAGTGACGCTAACTCAAACAGATCACAGAGACAATCAGTAAGGCTACCAAAGTTGATTATTGAGAAATTCTATGGAGATGTCAGTATGTGGCAGGAGTTTTGGAGTCAGTATGAGACTGCTATTCACAACAATGATTCACTGTGTAATAAAGAGAAGTTTACCTATCTGAAAACATATCTCACTGGACCAGCTGCAAAGGCAGTAGCAGGACTGATGTTAACAGACAGTAACTATGATGATGCAATCGCTCTACTCAAGAGCAGATTTGGAAGGAAAGATCTTGTGATTAGTGCTCATATGTCAAAGCTGCTGAATCTCACTCCTGTGAAGAAATCCTCTGATCTAAATGCATTGAGGCAGCTATATGATGAATGTGAAATTCAGATTAGGAGCCTGGAATCACTGGGTGTAGTGTCAGAAACCTATGGAAGCCTACTATGCCCAATCTTACTGCAGATGATTCCAGAGGACATAGCTCTTGACTATAGTCGTCAGAGGGGAGTAGATGATGAATGGAAAGTGTCTGAGATTGTCAGTTTCCTACAGAAGGAGGTTCAGAGCAGGGAGAGAGCGCTACAAATGACAAGATCATGCAACCAACAGAAAGAGAGCAAACCATGGAACAAGTCATGCTTCTCCAATGAAATGAAAACAAAAAGACCCAACATGCCCTCTGCTGCAGCACTGCATACAGCCAGCCAGAAGGAACAAAACTGTCTATTCTGTGACAGTGCAGACCACAAATCAGAAAACTGCCCTGACCACAATATTGCTACACGCAAAGAGAAACTGAAGAAAATGGGAAGATGCTTTGTATGTTTAGGACAGAAACACATAGCAAAATTCTGTAAAGTCAAAGATGTGTCATGTGCAACATGTGGAAGCAGACATCACATTGCTGTGTGTACCGGTAAGAGAAGTGAGGTGCAACCCCCTACTGTTTCTGTAGATGCTGTTGTTTCCTCAGTTATTCCCCATTCAGTGAAGATGAAACCAGATGGACAGAACACTGTGTTGCTACAAACGGCAAAGGCATGGGTAGAAGGCCCATCGGGCAGGAAGATAGCTCGTTGCTTACTAGATGGAGGCAGTCAGAGAAGCTTCATACATGAAAACCTTGTGAAGGGCTTGAAGCTACCAGTAATCAGACAAGAGGCACTCACTCTTCACACGTTTGGCTCCTCTGCCCCAGCAACGTCCCAACGCAACACAGTGAAAGTCATCTTGGAGAATGTCTGGGACAAACAGCAGAGAATAGAGATAGAGGCAATTGAAACCCCACAAGTGTGCACAGCTGTGATGAAGGTTCCTGGTGAACAGATTCGACATGAGCTCAATAGAAAGGGACTGCAGCTCGCAGACTTTCCAGGAGATGACAATGATCCTGAACTCTCTGTCCTGATAGGAGCAGACTACTACTGGCAGATAGTATCAGGCAGAGTGGAGCGACTGACGGAGACGCTGGTTGCTTTAGAGAGCACCTTTGGATGGTCGGTGCAGGGACCCGTGTTCATGTCAAGTGTCGCCGAGGCAACTTGCATGTTCATCCCACTTGAAGACACACTAGTCTCCAAACAACTGCATGCATTCTGGGAGCTTGAGTCTCTGGGTATTATAAGCGAGAAAACACAGAACCCAGAGGAAACCGAGGCTCTACAGAGGTTCGAGGAAACAACCACCTTCAAAGATGGGCGATACCACGTGGAGTTGCCATGGAAACGAGAAATGCCAGAACTCAAAGACAACTATAGAATCGCCAAGAAACGGTTTGAAGGTCTGAAGAAAAGACTGAAGAAGGATGTGACGTTGTACAGCAGATACAATGAAGTGGTAGAGGACTACTTACAACAGGATATGGCAGAGGACGTGCCCAAGGACAACGCATCAAGTGCAGACAACGTAAAATACTACTTACCTCACCATGCAGTACTCCGAGAAGATAAGGTGACAACAAAACTGAGAGTGGTGTTTGATGCCTCGTCCCATGAAGATGGCTGTCCATCCCTCAATGACTGTCTACTCACAGGACCGAACCTGAATCCGGATCTGCTCAGCGTTCTGATAAAGTTCAGACTACATGAGATCGCATTCATGGCAGACATCAAGAAAGCTTTCCTGCAGATATCCCTAGCAGAGAGAGACAGAGACGCCGTGAGATTTCTATGGCTCACAGGCCCACCAAGGGGAGAAAATGAAGAGGAGCTGCGTGTGCTGAGGATGAAAAGAGTGGTATTTGGAGCTTTCCCAAGTCCATTTTTGCTGGCAGCTACAATCAGGAAGCACCTGAAACAATATGAAACAGAACAACCAGAAGTTGTAGAGATACTGAGAGAGTCACTCTATGTAGATGATTTCATTGCGAGTTCACACAATGTTGAAGAGGCTTACCTTGTGACAACAACTGCAAAGCGAATGTTGTCGATTGCAGGCATGGACCTCTGCAAATGGATGACCAACTCTCCTGAATTGAAAACAAAATGGGAGGAGAGTACGACAACTGACCACCCGTTGACGCTAGAAACACAAGAATTAGTGTTGAAGGTTTTAGGTTTAGTATGGAGACCGGAAACAGATGACTTTGTGTTTGACCTCAGGCCGCTACTGAGCATTCTAAAGCAAAAGGAAAACACAAAGAGAAGTGTTCTGCAGTCGTCTGCACGTATCTTCGACCCTCTTGGTTTCCTGACACCCTTCACCATCAGGATCAAGTGCATGTTCCAGTAAATGTGGGAGAGGGGACTCAGCTGGGACGAAGAATTACCACCTGATCTGACACGAGAATGGCAACAGTGGTGTTCAGAACTACCCCAGTTACACCAGCTCACCATACCAAGGTGGTACAGAACAGACATGCGGCCACATAATAGCCACACCCTGAAACTACACGTGTTCTGTGATGCAAGTGAAAGGGCTTACAGTGCAGTAGCTTACTTGCAAGGTGAATCACAAGACAGGGAAACAACAAGTCTAGTCGCATCCAAGTCCAGGGTAGCCCCACTCAAGAAAATGACGTTGCCACGCCTGGAGCTCATGGGAGCTGTGATTGGAGCGAGACTAGCAAACAACTTGATGACCACACTGAAAATGGAAGAAAAACAGATCAAAATGTGGACAGACTCGATGATCGTGCTGCATTGGATTTGCAGCTCAGCTCAGTAATGGAAACAGTTTGTTGCGAACAGAGTGACGGAGATCCAGTCCTTGACCAATCCAGAGTCATGGTCACATATTGAAGGGAAAACTAATCCAGCTGACCTCCCTACAAGAGGACAAACTGTTCGAAACTTGATACAGAGCGAGCTATGGTGGAATGGACCCAGAATTCTGATATCACCCAATCAGTGAGAAGAGACTGATGATAACAAGGTTCCGGAAGAGGTGAATATAGAACTCAAGTCCAGCTGCCAGGTTACTGTACAACTCGCAGCAAACAGCACAGACATCCCTGAACCTGTGTTGGAGCTTGAAAGGTACAGCAAACTGAAAAGAGTGTTCAGAGTCCCCGCCTGGATAAAGAGATTCATAGCCAATGCTCGTACAACCATAAAGATACAAGGTGAACTGACTGCTGACAAACTGTTCGATGCAGAAAAGTACTGGATTAAGGTAACACAACAACAGAGTTTTGGACAGGAGATTAAACTACTGAAGGCAGGAAAAAGCCTAAACAATGACTGTAAAATCAGAGAACTGAAACCGTTCCTGGACGAACACGAACTACTCAGTGTAGGAGGAAGACTGCAACAGTCCAGCTTCACATTCAGAGAGCAGCACCCATGGGTTCTGCCCAACAAGTACAGATACTCAGAAATGCTGATACAGTACCACCATGAGCAGGTGATGCATTCTGGAGCAAGAGACACTCTAGTACAAATCAGGGAGCGATACTGGATCTTGCGTGCTAGGCAGCTAGTCAAGAGTACAGTGGCAAGATGTATAGTGTGCAAAAGATTCAAGGCAAGGGCCGGACAGCAGGTCACTGCGCCTTTACCAAAAGACAGAATAACTGAATCGCCACCATTTGAAGTCACAGGTGTGGATTTTGCAGGACCGCTCTATGTGAAAGAAAATGGGTCTGTGAAGAAGTCATACATTGCACTGTTCACTTGTGCTGTAACCAGAGCAGTGCATTTGGAACTGGTCTCAGATCAGTCAACAGAGAAATTCCTTTTAGCTCTAAAAAGATTAATCTCAAGGAGAGGATTATGCAAGGTAATCTACTCAGACAATGCAAAAACGTTCAAGAGAGCTGATCAGGACTTGAAAGAGCTGTGGAAGGCAATCGAAGAGCCCCAACTCTTGGCTTTCTTCTCAGAAAGGGGCATCACCTGGAGGTTCATCGCCGAGCGAGCAGTCTGGTGGGGCGGATTCTGGGAAAGACTTGTCAGGTCAGTGAAAACATGCCTGCGAAAGGTTCTTGGGATAGCTTCACTCAACTTTGAAGAGATGTGCACAGTCCTGACAGAGGTTGAAGCTATTCTAAATTCTAGGCCTCTGACCTTCGTGCACAATGAAGTGGATGAACCACAACCCCTGACCCCAGCACACTTCCTGGTGGGTAAACAACTAACCTCTTTGCCTCCAAAGCCATTTCCAGCTGACACTCAGCACCCAACGCTAAACAAGGAGGACATGACACGCAGATGGAAGTACAGGCAGAGACTTGTGACCAGTTTCTGGAACAGTTGGCGAAGAGACTACTTGCTGGATCTAAAGTCAGCACACCGCTGTGATACACCGCAGCCCACCCCACTGAAAGCGGGTGACGTTGTACTCATTGGAGAAGATAACACACCCAGACAAACCTGGAAACTAGGAAAGATTGAGGAACTGTTTCCAGGCCGAGATGGCCTAGTTAGATCATGTTCAGTTCGTACTGTTTCAGGGACTTTGTTGAGGAGACCTATTCAGTTGATATACTGCCTAGAGATCTAGATGAACACAGTTGTTCATCGGGGGGGAGGATGTTGTAACTTTAATGTGTTACAGAGTTAATGTTTAAGTTAATTCATTGAGCTGTATCTAAAGATATTTCTTTACAGTTATTTACATATGTAATTGTATTGGTTAGTATTGAATTACGCTTTTGACTGCAAGTTCCAGAATGCCTTGCGACAGGAAGTAGAGAGTGAACGCGCTAGTTAAGTGCAATTAACAGGTAATTACGTTTGGCTCCTTTGCGCTAGCATCTTAGCATTGCTTTGTAGAATCTAAAGTTGTTAAATGTAACGTGATCAAGAATTATTACTAAAAGAAGCTTTCATATCAAACCCGACGTCCCGAGTCATTACTTTGAAGATAGTTATTCTATAAGGCCACCAGCTCTAGAAAGAGTCTTGGTGGTTCCAAACTTCTTCCATTTAAGAATGATGCAGGCCACTGTGTTCTTGGGGACCTTCAATGCTGCAGAAATGTTTTGGTACCCTTCCCCAGATCTGTGCCTCGACACAATCCTGTGTTGGAGCTTTACAGACAATTCCTTTGTATTCATGGCTTGTTTTTTTTCTCTGACATGCACTGTAAACTGTGGGACCTTATATAGACAGGTGTGTGTCTTTCCAAATCATGTCCAATCAATTTGATTGACCACAGGTAGTCTCCAATGAAGTTGTAGACACGTCTCAAGGATGATCAATGGAAAAAGGATGCACCTGAGCTCAATTTCGAGTCTCATATTTATGTAAATAAGGTATTTATGTTTTTTATTTTTAATACGTTTCCAAAAACCTGTTTTTGCATTCTCATTATGGGGTATTGTGTGTAGATTGATGAAGGAAAATAAATATTCAATCAATTTTAGAATAAGGCTGTAATGTAACAAAATGTGGAAAAACTCAAGGGGTCTGAACACTTTCTGAATACACTGTATAGTGTACAACCCTTCAAATTAGTGGATTCGGCTATTTCAGCCATACCCATTGCTGACGGGTGTATAAAATCGAGCACACATCCATGCAATCTCCATAGACAAACATTGGCAGTAGAATGGCCTGACTTTCAACGTGGCACCGTCATAGGATGCCACCTTTCCGACAAGTCAGTTTGTAAAAATGTTGCCCTGCTAGAGCTGCCCCGCTCATCTGTAAGTGCTGTTATTGTGAAGTGGAAACGTCTAGGGGCAACAACAGCTCAGCCGCGAAGTGGTAGGCTACACATGCTCACAGAATGGGGTCGCTGAAGCGCGTAGCGCTAAACAATCGTCTGTCCTCGGTTGCAACACTCACTACCGAGTTCCAAACTGCCTCTGGAAGCAACGTCAGCACAAGAACTGTTCGTCGGGAGCTTCATGAAATGGGTTTCCATGTCCGAGCAGCCGCACACAAGCCTAAGATCACCATGCTCAATGCCAAGCTGGAGTGGTGTAAAGATCGCAGTCTTTGGACTCTGGAGCAGTGGAAACGCTGTATCTGGAGTGATGAATCATGCTTCACCATCTGGAAATCCGACGGACAAATCTGTGTTTGGCGGATGCCAGGAGAATGCTACCTGCCCCAATGCATAGTGCCAACTGTAAAGATTGGTGGAGGAGGAATAATGATCTGGGGCTGTTTTTCATGGTTCGGGCTAGGCCCCTTTGTTCCAGTGAAGGGAAATCTTATCGCTACAGCATACAATGACATTCTAGACGATACTGTGCTTCCAACATTGTGGCAATAGTTTGGGGAAGGCCCTTTCCAGTTTCTGCATGACAATGCCCCAGTGCTCAAAGCGAGGTCCATACAGAAATGGTTTGTCAAGATCAGTGTGGACGAACTTAACTGGCATGCACAGAGCCCTGACCTCAACCCCATCGAACACCTTTGGGATGAGTTGCAACGCCGACTGCGAGCCAGGCCTAATCGCCCAACATCAGTGCCCGACCTCACTAAAGCTCTTGTGGCTGAATGGAAGCAAGTCCCCGCACCAATGTTCCAACATCTAGTGGAAAGCCTTCCTAGGTGAGTGGAGGCTATTATAGCAGCAAAGGGAGGGGGGGGGGGGGGAGGGAGGCAAATCCGTAATAATGCCCATGATTTTGGAATGAGATGTTCGACAGGCAGGTGTCAACATACTTTTGGTAATGTAGTGAATTTCTATTTAGCCGATAGTGCCATATCTGCTTGGCATTTGGCTTTTAGTGAAAATATCAATTATTAACCATAAATCTCCGAACCCAATCAGATGTTCTCTGGTAGCCCTCTCCAGTGTCTCTCTCTCTCTAATGGTGTAGTGAGTGGAGAGGCCAAGGTTTGTAGTGAATGTGACATTTAATTAGGGAGGAACAACAGATACGGCACCCTCTCCTATTACCCAATCTTTGTGACGTGACGCGGAGTGCTGCACCTAGGACCCAAATGTAATTAAAGGTTATTCAAGATGCAATGCTGGAGTTTGTTTGGCTAAGAATCAACAATGAGGCTGTAGACCTAATTGTGTCTTTTGGAGCCCATTGTGGCTTCTACTTGAGAGAATGACAATCTTTTAGTTTCTCCTTGAGTGTCCTGTTCTGTCTGACTTGCTCTCATCTACGCAGATAAATCCCAGCCCGCCAAGCTGTCTGTGCTTTGTCCAAAAATAAAGTACTTCGAACTACGAACGGCCTGTAGGAATACATTGATCTTTGATTTATGTCTGGAGCCTAATATTCCTAAAGTGCTTCTGTTGGCCACAAACCTCACCGAACGATTCCCGCTTACAATTTGCATTACAAATCTAGGGAGATACTCTACCACTCTCAGCCAACATTTTAAAAAGATTTGTCATGGTCAAGGACTAGACTGACACTTTCTCATGTCGTTGGTACCTATTCACTGAATTCACAGACGAAACAGAGAAATTCAAATATCCCCTTTTCTCCCCTTAAACCCAGGCTCTTCACAGTTACTCTGAAGAAGCTGGTGATGCTTCAGGAGCTGGACAGAGACCTAACCTCTGTTGTCATCGCAGTCAAACTCCAGGTGACGCTCTTCACACACACCGCCGTCCCTTCCACAAAGTGTACATACAGTGCCTTGCAAAAGTATTCATCCCCTTTGGCGTTTTTCCTATTTTGCATTACAACCTGTAATTTAAATTGATTTTTATTTGGATTTAATGTAATGGACATACACAAAATAGTCCAAATTGGTGAAGTAAAATGAAAAATATAACTTGTTTAAAAAAATTATACAAAAAAATTAACGGAAAATGGTGCGTGCATATGTATTCACCCCCTTTGCTGTGAAGCCCCTAAATCAGATCTGGTGCAACCAATTACCTTCAGAAGTCACATAATTAGTTAAATAAAGTCCACTTGTGTGCAATCTAAGGTGTCACATGATCTGTCACATGCTCATATCTACACCTGTTCTGAAAGGCCCCAGAGTCTGTAGCACCCCCAAGCGGCACCATGAAGACCAAGGAGCTCTCCAAACAGGTCAGGGACAAAGTTGTGGAGAAGTACAGATCAGGGTTGTGTTATAAAAAAATATCAGAAACTTTGAACATCCCACGGAGCACCATTAAATCCATTATTAAAAAATTGAAATAATATGACACCACAACAAACCTGCCAAGAGAGGGCCGCCCACCAAAACTCACAGACCAGGCAAGGAGGGCATTAATCAGAGAGGCAACAAAAAGACCAAAGATAACCCTGAAGGAGCTGTAAAGCTCCACAGCGGAGATTGGAGTATCTGTCCATAGGACCACTTTAAGCCGTACACTCCACAGAGCTGGGCTTTACGGAGTGGCCAGAAAAAAAGCCATTGCTTAAAGAAAAAAATAAGCAAACAAGTGTAGTGTTTGCCAAAAGGCATGTGGGAGACTCCCCAAACATACAGTGGGGAGAACAAGTATTTGATACACTGATGATTTTGCAGGTTTTCCTACTTACAAAGCATGTAGAGGTCTGTAATTTTTATCATAGGTACACTTCAACTATGAGAGACGGAATCTAAAACAAAAATCCAGAAAATCACATTGTATGATTTTTAAGTAATTAATTTGCATTTTATTGCATGACATAAGTATTTGATACATCAGAAAAGCAGAACTTAATATTTGGTACAGAAACCTTTGTTTGCAATTACAGAGATCATACGTTTCCTGTAGTTCTTGACTAGGTTTGCACACACTGCAGCAGGGATTTTGGCCCACTCCTCCCTACAGATCTTCTCCAGATCCTTCAGGTTTCGGGGCTGTCGCTGGGCAATACGGACGTTCAGCTCCCTCCAAAGATTTTCTATTGGGTTCAGGTCTGGAGACTGGCTAGGCCACTCCAGGACCTTGAGATGCTTCTTACGGAGCCACTCCTTAGTTGCCATGGCTGTGTGCTTCGTGTCGTTGTCATGCTGGAAGACCCAGCCACGACCCATCTTCAATGCTCTTACTGAGGGAAGGAGGTTGTTGGCCAAGATCTCGCGATACATGGCCCCATCCATCCTCCCCTCAATACGGTGCAGTCGTCCTGTCCCCTTTGCAGAAAAGCATCCCCAAAGAATGATGTTTCCACCTCCATGCTTCATGGTTGGGATGGTGTTCTTGGGGTTGTACTCATACTTCTTCTTCCTCCAAACACGGCGAGTGGAGTTAGACCAAAAAGCTCTATTTTTGTCTCATCAGACCACATGACCTTCTCCCATTCCTCCTCTGGATCATCCAGATGGTCATTGGCAAACTTCAGACGGGCCTGGACATGCACTGGCTTAAGCAGGGGGACCTTGCGTGCGCTGCAGGATTTTAATCCATGACGGCGTAGTGTGTTACTAATGGTTTTCTTTGAGACTGTGGTCCCAGCTCTCTTCAGGTCATTGACCAGGTCCTGCCGTGTAGTTCTGGGCTGATCCCTCACCTTCCTCATGATCATTGATGCCCCACGAGGTGAAATCTTGCATGGAGCCCCAGACCGAGGGTGATTGACCGTCATCTTGAACTTCTTCCATTTTCTAATAATTGCGCCAACAGTTGTTTCCTTCTCACCAAGCTGCTTGCCTATTGTCCTGTAGCCCATCCCAGCCTTGTGCAGGTCTACAATTTTATCCCTGATGTCCTTACACAGCTCTCTGGTCTTGGCCATTGTGGAGAGGTTGGCGTCTGTTTGATTGAGTGTGTGGACAGGTGTCTTTTATACAGGTAACGAGTTCAAACAGGTGCAGTTAATACAGGTAATGAGTGGAGAACAGGAGGGCTTCTTAAAGAAAAACTAACAGGTCTGTGAGAGCCGGAATTCTTACTGGTTGGTAGGTGATCAAATACTTATGTCATGCAATAAAATGCAAATTAATTATTTAAAAATCATACAATGTGATTTTCTGGACTTTTGTTTTAGATTCCGTCTCTCACAGTTGAAGTGTACCTATGATAAAAATGACAGACCTCTACATGCTTTGTAAGTAGGAAAACCTGCAAAATCGGCAGTGTATCAAATACTTGTTCTCCCCACTGTATGGTAGAAGGTACTCTGGTCAAATTAGACAAATATTTAGCTTTTTGGTCATCAAGGAAAACGCTATGTCTGGCACAAACCCAACACCTCACCCTGAGAACACCATCCCCACAGTGAAGCATGGTGGTTGCAGCATCATGCTGTGGGGATGTTTTTCATCGGCAGGGACTGGGAAACTGGTCAAAATTTAAGGAATGATGGATGGCGCTAAATACAGGGAAATTCTTGAGGGGAAACCTCTTTCAGTCTTCCAGAGATTTGAGACTGGGACGGAGGTTCACCTTCCAGCAGGACAATGACCCTAAGCATACTGCTAAAGCAACATTCGAGTGGTTTAAGAGGAAATATTTAAATGTCTTGGAATGGCCTAGTCAAAGCCCAGACCTCAATCCAATTTAGAATCTGTGGTATGACTTAAAGATTGCTGTACACCAGCGGAACCCATCCAACTTGAAGGAGCTGGAGCAGTTTTGCCTTGAATAATGGGTAAAAATTCCAGTGGCTAGATGTGCCAAGCTTATAGAGACATACCCCAAGAGACTAGCAGCTGTAATTGTTGCAAAAGGTGGCTCTACAAAGTATTGACTTTGGGGGGGGGGGGTGAATAGTTATGCACGCTCAAGTTTTCTGTTTTTTTATTCTTATTTCTTGTCTGTTTCACAATAAAACGCGTTGCGTTGTGCATAAGAACAGCCCTTAGCCGTGGTATATTGGCCATATATCACACCCCTTTGTGCCTTACTGCTTAAATACACTAGTGACTTATGAGAACCTTTTTATCTGTAATCCATGGTTAATATATGCAGGCGATGTATTGTAACGTGTTTGGAGTATCTTCTTAGGGATCAAAGCGCATTTTACGGTCCAATGAAATCCTGTTGTCATCGCCTGGACTTACCGAGACCGATCTTCAGCTAACGTTCTCCTTGCAAGTGAGTTACCGAGGGGTGTTTGCACAGACAGTTATGTGTATGCAAATGAATTGTGACTTTAAAAAAAAATGTCCCAGAGATTCTATTTTCAGTGCATGATTTAAGTGCATGTCTGATTCTGTCAACCTCGCCATCTCTCATCTTTACTTCCTCCAGTATCCACATTTTCTGAAGCGAGATGCCAACAGACTGCAGATCATGCTGCAGAGGAGGAAGAGGTACAAGAACCGCACCATCCTGGGCTATAAGACCCTGGCACTGGGCCTCATCAACATGGCAGAGGCAAGAGGGCAACATCTCAGCGCAGCTGTTAACTGCCATGATTACGACCATTCGGGCTTTTGTTTGTACAACACGCCATCCAGCATCTGTACTCCTGTCACTCTTTCGTCTCCTGCCCTTTCCCTCTCTCTCTCTCTCTCTCTCTCTCTTGCAATTGTCACCCCCCCCAATCTCTCTTTCTCTCCTTGAACCCCCTTCCTCTCTCCTCCCCAGGTGATGCAGCACCCCAGTGAGGGAGCCCGTGTGTTGGGTCTCCACACCACGGTGAAGGACACGGCTGTGCCTGTGGCTGAGATGAGGGTCTACTCGCTCTCCAGCCAGCCCATCGACCACGAGATGTCCAAGGCCAAGATGTCTGGTAAGGGAGACACAGAGTGAAAGACAAGGGGACAGGCTCGAGGGAGATAAGGCCATGAACAAGGAATCAGAAAGTCTATATTTTTTTATATATTTTTTTATTTATATTCGGCAATGTGCTTATATGGGATTGTCTAAGTATCCAGAATGTCAGTGTATTGAACAGTTCAATATGTATGTGCCACACCATGGTCGGTAAATACAATCATCCATGTTCGTCTTTTGAGAGAGTCAGCTTCTGCCTTGTCCATATGACACAAGGTTGAAATAGTTTTCACATCACACTGGATCCCCCCCACACCCATACATAACACATCTCCTATCTGGCTCTCTGTAACTGACAGACCGCTCCCCCGACATTGACAACTACTCGGAGGAAGACGAGGAGAGCTATTCATCAGAGCAGGACGGGAGTGATGACCCTGCTCACAGCCAGGTAGGAGGGGAGGGGGGGGGGGGGGGGGAGCGACGCTCAGAAAGATACCACACTGCTTCAATACAAGCATTTAAGCCGGCGTACAGTAGAGTGGATGGAGGGTTTGTCCGGTTTGAGCACAAAGCTGACCCTCCCTCTTTTTTTCCCCCCAGTATCTGTTTGACGAAGAGGATGACATGAGGAAGAAGAAGCACAGACACAAACTCACCTCTGCAGCCTCCATCACCAGAGCTCATGTAAGCATCCAGTCTACTCGTCTGTCTGTCTCTGTGGCGTTAGGACTACCTGCCGCTGTTCTAGTCAACCAGTTTGATTATCTACGTGTTCCTTTAACCCGGCAGCCCAACATCAAGCAGAAGTTCGTGGCCTTGTTGAAGAGGTTTAAGGTGTCCGGTGAGGTGGACTTTGGCCTGGAGCACGTGTCCCAGGAGCACATTCGTGATGTGGAGGAGGACCTGGATGAGCTCTATGACAGTCTGGAGATGTACAACCCCAATGACAGCGGGCCAGAGATGGAGGAGACGGACAGCGTCCTCAGCACGCCCAAACCCAAACTCAGGTCATGAGAAGTCGGACTTATCTGTAGGTAACGGAAATGTATGTTCTGACAAACATCCACCTAACAGAACTCTGGCAATCTCTCTTCTCTCTGAACGTTCAGGCCCTTCTTTGAGGGCATGTCCCAGTCCAGCTCGCAGACCGAGTTTGGCAGTCTGAACAGCAGGTGCAGTCTGCCCAGAGACACCCTGAGCCCAGTGAGTACAGTAGATGGGGGTGGCTGGCCTTCTAAGTCCAGATGTCCCCTTGCACTCCCTCTTACCACTGTTTTCCTGCTGTCTGACTTTCAGCAAGGAGAGCAGCCCCCGTCAGGCAAGATGAAACGCGCTCGCTCCCGCAACTTTGACGACTCTGAGACAGACACCCTGGTGAGACCCCTCCTCCCTCCCTCACTCTCTTGTTTTCCCCTCTCTCATTGGTGGCCTCTGTATTGCAGTGTGTTGAGGCCTGTGCGGTGTTAGGATGTGTTTCTGTCTGTCGGTGTGTTTAGGAGCTGACTGATCCGGAGACGTTTCTGGACACTACCCCCTGCATCACTGTCTCTGTCCCAGAGCAGCTACCCAGGACCCCAATGAGGGAACTGAGGAGCAGCAAGAGTGAGAGTCACACCAGCATGCCCTACACCACCATGCCCTCCCCCAGGTCAGTCTAACACACACTTTAAAACACCCACACACACACAAAACCTTCCAGTGCTACATATGCGCTCCTTCACTTTCTGCCGTAGTCATATTTTCTGTGTGGGTACTGACTGTCAGTGAGTAGGTGTGTGTGTTTTTTCCAGGTTGGATGGCGGGCACACACCCAGGCAGAGACGTGGGACACCAATGAAGGAGAGGCGAGCGCTGTCCAAGCCACTAAGCGAACGCACCAACAGCTCTGACAGTGAAAGGTCACCGGAGCTCAGCCACACCCCACAGGTGACCCCCCCCCCTCACCCTAACCAGAGCTAGTCCGTACCCATACTCGCCATGGAGCTGAGGATTTGTTTGCAGAGGGTGATCCAGAGTGGTGGTGATCCTGTTGCAAATGTGTAGCTTTAAAGTGAATAAAAATGTAGCTTTGGGGCGAAGAGAAAATGTTGCAATTCTACACATTTTGCAGTTACTTGACAGGTTCATATGATCTCTGAGTGAGACTGACTAACAAAATCAATGGGGGGGGCCCTCAGGAGATCAAGGCTACTGGGCTCGAGCCTTGATGTGCCCGGTCAGTAATTCAGCCATGACATACTACAACATTTATATAGCTGGCTAGACTAACTTACCTAGCAATCTGTAAAATGTGAGCTGACATGGGCTAATTGAGTGACTGTCAGTGACTGACGTCACAAGAGGAAAATTACTACCAACTACTACCAAATATTGAAGTTTCACCTTGTGTATTCTGAGATTCTTACTCTCAGCAGTAAGTTGAGACCCGCAATTGACTTCTTGCTTACAGCTGCATACAGGCACAGCACTGTCCTGTTGTGTTGATCGATTTCATTGAAGCGAGTGTGTGTGTGTGTGTGTGTGCGCCCAGTTTTTGACAATGTATTTGACTATGCCCAGTATTTGACTTCGTGTCTGACGCGCGCGTGTAACCGATGTGAAATGGCTAGCTAGTTAGCGGTGGTGCGCGCTAATAGTGTTTCAATCGGTGACGTCACTCGCTTTGAGACCTTGAAGTAGTGGTTCCCCTTGCTCTGCAAGAGCCGCGGCTTTTGTGAAGCGATGGGTAACGATGCTTCGTGGGTGACTGTTGTTGATGTGTGCAGAGGGTCCCTGGTTCGCGCCCGGGTCGGGGCGAGGGGACGGACTAAAGTTATACTGTTACACGCGCACGTGTGTGTGTGCCCAGTATTTGACTTTGTGTGTGTGTGTGTGTGTGTGTGTGTGTGTGTGTGTGTGTGTGTGTGTGTGTGTGTGTGTGTGTGTGTGTGTGTGTGTGTGTGTGTGTGTGTGTGTGTGTGTGTGTGTGTGTGTGTTGGCAGGTGCCCAGGAAGGCTGTGTATGACCAGCTGAATCAGATCTTCTCCTCAGACACTGCCCTCCCAGACAGCCTGGTCCTGGTCAACACCAGTGATTGGCAGGGACAGGTATTCTTCACTTCTATCTTCACCTCCATTATCTCACTCCTCCACTCCCCTGTGGACATATTTACTTTGCGTACGTGTGTTCATCTGTGTCTATGTGTTTGTGGCCTCTGGTAAACGTGTGTGTGCAGTATGTGTCCGAGGTGCTGCTGGCCCAAAAGCAGCCGTTAGTGTGTACCTGCTGTGGGGTGGAGATTCAGGCTGTCCTCACCACCCTCCTCACGCGCATCCAAAAGTTGTGAGTAGCCAATGAATCAAATACTCGCTGGTTCAATGTATCGTGTGGTAATTAAGGTGACCTATGATGAGCCTGTTTATATTGTGCTCCACTAAACTGTCCTCCTCTTCCCGCAGCTGTAACTGTAACTCGTCCACGCCGCCGCCGGTCAAGGTGGTGGTGGCAGGGGGACAGAGCTACCTGGGGGCCATCCTGCATTTCTTTGTCACTCAGCTGGCCAACAAAACATCTGATTGGCTCAGCCTAATCCGCTTCCTGGTGGTCCCCCTGGGTGAGAGAGAGACCGGTTCAGGTCCTGAGAGCAGTAATATATATTAAAAGATCAGTATTATACAATGTGACTGCTGTAAGATGTATCCCACTAGGCACACCATGTCATTTCAACGTGGATAATTGGGTAATATTTGGTTGAGACGATGCTCAATGAGATTACAACCTATATTCACCGACTCAAAAAGACTGCCAAAAGTTAGTTGAATATCCAACGCGTTATCACTATGAATTCAACCATCTAAAAGCACAACCACATTCCAATGAAAAAACTATTTTTAGATATTTTTTTGTTGTTGTTTTTGTTTAGTTGTCACCCAAAGGTCCTTCACTTCGCTTTCAACCATTTTTAAAAGCACAGCAAAGTTCAAATGGGAATACAATGTCAGATATTTTGTTTGTTTATACAGGAGATGAATGTGTTACCACTGTGCTTCATCTAATAGTACATCCAAATGACCAAGATTGCAGTTGAGATTACATTAAAAGTACATGGTGCAAGTGATCAATGCCGTTTGAGATTCTGCGCAGATTTATTACCGCAATTGTGAAGATCTCCACAGACCTGCGACGACCTATATGCATGCCATCTTGAGCATTATATTATTATATGATTACATAAGAAGACATTTATATTTACAGTCATCTCAAAATGAGGCCATGGATGTGTTACTCATTTTAAGGTTGAACGTTACATTCGTTTGTAAGATAGGCTATTTACTGGATAACAAAAGTCCTCTTGAATTGTGTTTGGTTGTCAACGCAACCCAATATCAACATTTGAGGGAGATCAATCTTCTGCTTGGACAGTTCCATCTGTGCCACTGACTTAGTCTGGCTTTAATTCCAGTTTGTCTACAAATTAATAATTGATACGTTGTATTCACATCTCAACCAAAAAATCACGTAGATTCCACATTACAGTATGTTGACAAATTACGTGGAAACAACCTTGATTCAACCAGTTTGTGCCCAGTGGGATAGTATGGTACATATCTAGCATGGTTATGTAACGCTTATATATATATATAAGCCTCTTCAGCTGAAGCATAAACAAAGATTTACAAAAACACCCACTCTCGTGTTCTGATACCTCCTCCTGACAGTGAGTTGCTCCAGTCATTATGTCACATATAGCTGAAGCGCAGTACGGTACAGCTTTCAGCTGCTCTGCTCAGAGCTGCAGTACTGAGTGGGTTGGGTGTGTGACTCATTGTGGCTGCCTCTACTCTGCCTCCAGGCTGTCACCCCGTCGCTAAGCACCTGGCCTCCCTGGACCCTCGTTACAGCTCTGTGTTCCTGGACAATGCCTGGAGAGACCTGTTCAGTCGCCTGGAGCCCCCTCACTCTAGTAAACACCACACTTCTCTCTCTTTGTCTCTCTCTCTCTCTCTCTCTCTCTCTCTCTCTCTCTCTCTCTCTGTCTCTCTCTCTCTGTCTCTCTCTCTCTGTCTCTCTCTCTCTCTCTCTCTCTGTCTCTCTTCTCTCTTCTCTCTCGTCACATCGACCTACCTACCGTTTGCGCTAAGCACATTTCCATTTAAATTTACGAGTGTGCTATTCGTTTGTGCTGTTAGCGGCAACACAGACTGAAAGACTATTTCATTTCAGTTTATAAAACAATATGCTTTATTTTACAAACAGTTCCACTGAGCTGGAAGCATTCGAGCGTGTGTCTTTGGGAACTTAATCTGCCTTGATCAGCATATTAATGGTATTTGACTGGAAGACGCTCTCTCTGCAAGCTGCCCCATATCTTCTTTAGTTAGGGGGTTAGTCAGTTCAGATCCGGTCAGCCTTGCGCTCCCTACAGATTGGCTCAGGCTTACTGTCTTTTCCCCTTCCCTCCCAGCGGCTCCAGCTGCAGACGGCGTGGACGTGGCTGGAAGGATCAGCCAGTACATCAGCAGCGTCTCTGTCACACACCAGTTGCCTATCGCTGAGGCCATGCTCACCTGCAAGTACAAGACGTGAGTGGAGTGGCCTGCGTGGCTAATTTTAAACTGTGTGTACAAAACATTAAGAACACGACAGAAAGCTATGATCCCTTATTGATGTCACTTGTTAAAACCACTTCAATCAATGTAGGTGAAGGGGAAGAGACAGGTTGAAGAAGGATTTTTAAGCCTTGAGAGATGGATTGTGTGTTTGTGCCATTCAGATGGTGAATGGACAAGACAAAAGATTGAAGTGCCTTTGAACGGGGTACGGTAGTAGGTACCAGGCGCACCGGTTTGTGTCAAGAATTGCAACGCTGCTGGGTTTTTCATACTCAAAATTTTTCCGGATGTATCAAGAATGGTCCACCACCCAAAGGACATCCATCCAACTTGACACAACTGTGGGCGGCAGTGGAGTCAACATGGGCCAGCATCCCTGTGGAACGCTTTTGACACCTTGTAGAGTCCATGCCCCAACTAATTGAGGCTGTTCTGCGGGTTAGGCTCTTAATGTGTTCTTAATGTTTTGTACACTCAGTTTATATGACGTTAATCAGGTATGTTTTAGGAAGACAAATATTTGATTGGCCACTCATTATTTCCACCTAACCAGATATGACGAGGACTCTTACCAGAAGTTTGTTCCCTTTGTTGGGGTAAGTAAATCAGTACTGATGGTTTTCATCAATACTAATGTTGAGGCAGTCAATTTGGCAAATAATGCCTCTATCATAATTATTGCTTCAATGCAAACCGACGAGGGATATCCAAACTATTCCCAAGTACAACCCTGGAGTGTAATGCTGATACTGATTAACTGACCCCTGTGTGTGAAACAGGTGGTGAAAGTAGGGTTGATTGAACCGAATCCGGCGTATTCAGGTGGGTTCATATTTCTGGAGTACCTATTGTCTGTTAATGTTTCCCTTTCTCTCTCCAGTCTGTCCCTGAGCAGTGTTAAGGACCGTGTTGATTTGGGCCTACAGGTGGAGACTCTGAGGAGGCTGTTAGTGTTAGCTTGGCTGTTCCCTCCACCTCCCCACCCGCCCATGGCTCTCCCACAGGGATGACCAGAGAGGCTGTCACCCCACCTCCGTCTCCCTCCCTGAGTAGCGGTCTGGGGTAAGACAACCACAGTGTACAACAGTCTAACATGAGAAGTGAATTCCCATCCCTGCAGTTAAACACGTTTTTGTGTACATTGTTGAGCAATAGTTGTTTTTCGTACACTGTCTGCCACACTCTCTACCGCTCTCTCTCTCTCTCTCTCTCTCCCAGGAGCCCTAATATGTCCCATGCGGTGGACACCATTGGGCTGACGGTGGATTATTGGGTAGCAACATGCTCAGAGCGGAAGAAGGATGGGGAGCGGTGTGATAAGGGCTCCAAGAACACCCTGAAGAGTGCCTTCCGTTCCCTGCAGGTCAGCAGGCTGCCAGGAGGGGGCTCCACTGAGAACCAGCCCCAGGCCAACACCATGGCTATGACTGTGGTCACCAAGGAGAAGAACAAGAAAGGTGAGGAGGAGGGTGGGAAGATAGTGGACTGTCCAGCACATGCAGTTTGTCAATCAACTAATTTGGGGTAGAGATTGTAATAACTAAGTAAATGTACTAACTGGAAGGAGAAGTACGCAATGGATGCATGCTGTTAAGTGTTTTGGTTTGAACCCACCTCTGTGTGCTCATCTCCTCCGTATCCACAGTCTCCACCATATTCCTGGGGAAGAAGC
Source organism: Salvelinus alpinus (assembly GCF_045679555.1). NCBI lineage: Eukaryota > Metazoa > Chordata > Actinopteri > Salmoniformes > Salmonidae > Salvelinus > Salvelinus alpinus. Next base: position 8,412,770 of record NC_092098.1, on the reverse strand, counting down.
CCAAAGAGAGGGATGTAGACTCTAAAAGCCAGGTGGTTGAGGGCATCACCAGACTCATCTGTTCTACCAAGCAGCAGCAGACCAGCCTAAAAGGTACACCCCACCGGGCACACCAGGTCATTTCAACGTGGACATGTGGGTCATATTTGGTCGAGCTGTTGATCAATGAGATTTCAACCTTTTTATTCACCCACTCAAAAAAAGACAGCTAGAAGTTTGTTGAATTCCCAAATGTGTTATCACTATCAATGCTATCGATGTGTTATCACTATCGATGTGTTATCGCTATCAATGTGTTATCAACAATCTAAAAGCACAAATGGGAATACAATGTCAGATATTTATTTATTCTTCAACCTAGTGAGTTATCACTGTGCTTCATCTAATAGCACAACCAAATAACCTGGATTGCAGTTGAGATTACATTGATGGCACATAGTGCAAGTAATCAATGCTATTAAGAGATGCTGTGCAGATGTATAATAGCAATTGTGAAGATCTCCACCGACCTGCGACCTTTGCATGCTATCTTGACCATGCACGCTTTCTACGATTACAGAATACATTTATAGTTACAATAACCTCAATGTGGCCATGGATTTTAAGGTTGAATAAATACTGTTACTTTAGTTTCTAAGATGGGTTTTTTTACTTTGTAAAAGTGTTATTGAATTGTGTTTTAGTTGTCGACACAACCAAATATCAACATTTGAAGGAGATGTATATTTTGTGCCACTGATTTAATCCGGCTTTAATTCCAGTTTGTCTACAAAGTAATTGTTAATATGTTGAATTCATGTCTCCATCTGAATCAAAAATCTAAGTTAAAGAATAGGACAGAATCAAATCAAATTTTAAATGCACTTTAAATAAAGTTTGATTTGATTTAGTCCTATTCTTTAACTTAGATTTTTGGTTGAGATGGAGACGGGAAGCTCACTTATTAATTTGTAGACAACTTGAAGATTCAATTTGAAATCAACTAAAGCTTGAAGCCCTAGACCTACAGTGGGGAGAACAAGTATTTGATACACTGCCGATTTTGCAGGTTTTCCTACTTACAAAGCATGTAGAGGTCTGTAATTTTGATCATAGGTACACTTCAACTGTGAGAGACGGAATCTAAAACAAAAATCCAGAAAATCACATTGTATGATTTTTAAGTAATTAATTTGCATTTTATTGCATGACATAAGTATTTGATACATCAGAAAAGCAGAACTTAATATTTGGTACAGAAACCTTTGTTTGCAATTACAGAGATCATACGTTTCCTGTAGTTCTTGACCAGGTTTGCACACACTGCAGCAGGGATTTTGGCCCACTCCTCCATACAGACCTTCTCCAGATCCTTCAGGTTTCGGGGCTGTCGCTGGGCAATACGGACTTTCAGCTCCCTCCAAAGATTTTCTATTGGGTTCAGATCTGGAGACTGGCTAGGCCACTCCAGGACCTTGAGATGCTTCTTACGGAGCCACTCCTTAGTTGCCCTGGCTGTGTGTTTCGGGTCGTTGTCATGCTGGAAGACCCAGCTACGACCCATCTTCAATGCTCTTACTGAGGGAAGGAGGTTGTTGGCCAAGATCTCGCGATACATGGCCCCATCCATCCTCCCCTCAATACGGTGCAGTCGTCCTGTCCCCTTTGCAGAAAAGCATCCCCAAAGAATGATGTTTCCACCTCCATGCTTCACGGTTGGGATGGTGTTCTTGGGGTTGTACTCATCCTTCTTCTTCTTCCAAACACGGCGAGTGGAGTTTAGACCAAAAAGCTCTATTTTTGTCTCATCAGACCACATGACCTTCTCCCATTCCTCCTCTGGATCATCCAGATGGTCATTGGCAAACTTCAGACGGGCCTGGCAATGCGCTGGCTTGAGCAGGGGGACCTTGTGTACACTGCAGGATTTTAATCCATGACGGCGTAGTGTGTTACTAATGGTTTTCTTTTAGACTGTGGTCCCAGCTCTCTTCAGGTCATTGACCAGGTCCTGCCGGGTAGTTCTGGGCTGATCCCTCACCTTCCTCATGATCATTGATGCCCCACGAGGTGAGATCTTGCATGGAGCCCCAGACCGAGGGTGATTGACCGTCATCTTCAACTTCTTCCATTTTCTAATAATTGCGCCAACAGTTGTTGCCTTCTCCCCAAGCTGCTTGCCTATTGTCCTGTAGCCCATCCCAGCCTTGTGCAGGTCTACAATTTTATCCCTGATGTCCTTACACAGCTCTCTGGTCTTGGCCATTGTGGAGAGGTTGGACTCTGTTTGATTGAGTGTGTGGACAGGTGTCTTTTATACAGGTAACGAGTTCAAACAGGTGCAGTTAATACAGGTAATGAGTGGAGAACAGGAGGGCTTCTTAAAGAAAAACTAACAGGTCTGTGAGAGACGGAATTCTTACTGGTTGGTAGGTGATCAAATACTTATGTCATGCAATAAAATGCAAATTAATTAGTTAAAAATCATACAATGTGATTTTCAGGATTTTTGTTTTAGATTCCGTCTCTCACAGTTGAAGTGTACCTATGATAAAAATTACAGACCTCTACATGCTTTGTAAGTAGGAAAACCTGCAAAATCGGCAGTGTATCAAATACTTGTTCTCCCCACTGTATATGTATTGTCTATTTTAAGTTGAACCCTGGGTTGAATTGAAACAATAGCTGTTGACTTCAGAAATACTAGATATACTGTAGGCCTAAATAGTATCATTGATGACATAATCTTGTAGTTGAAATTTCTCCCTCAAAACAACAGTTTTTCAAATCCAATGTATTTTCCCACGTAGATTCCACGTCACAATACGTTGACAAATGAATTTGAAACAATGTTGATTCAACCAGTTTGTGCCCAGTGGGACTGAACGCGATTGTCAGATTCAACATGGTTGTTTTATTTTTAGGTGTTTGTAGATGGGAGTCATGAAACTATTGGATATTTTTCAGTGTCTGTGGACGGCGTGGAGTGGACTGATGTGAAGTTCTTCCAGCTGGCTGCCCAGTGGCCCACCCATGTGAAGTACCTGCCAGTGGGGCTGTTTGGCTACAACAAGATCGCCACATAGAAACCAAGCCAGACATGGTCACTCACTCTGAGCTTCCTGGGCACCAAGGTTATTATAGTTTTGTGTTTTTATATTGTGTATTTTTATTCGTTTTTTTAAAGTTCAGTTAGTTTTCAGACCTGATTTACTAATTTTTATTTAGTTTGAGTTTTATAAAAAACTATTTTCATTTTGATATTATTTATTTTCTGTTTTCGTGTTAGGGACAGAAAGTACCAGATTTCTTCCTTGGTAGTTAGTGATAAACAAGTTAGGCCTATTTAAAACCTCACTAACTCCAGGAAGCACTTACCTGCCAAGTTCAGAAGCTTGAAAACACTAATTTGATTGTTGTCCAAAGTTTAGAAGATAAAAAAAACTAAAACTGAACATTATTTTATGATTTTAGTACATTGGAGTCAAAGATAGTTTTAGTTTTTCAAACGGGTTTAATTATTTTATTTCATTTCAGTTTTTGTTTCCTATAATAACCTTGCTGAGCGGTCTACAATGGACACTGGACACAAAGCCAATGATTAAGGATTATTGTTACATGACTAAGGAGAGTTGTTACATGGATTGACAGCACTAATGGATTGAGGCCATAGAGTTTAATGCTTGCCGTGGTTTCAAGCAACAAAATAACTAGTTTGCCTTTTTTGAGATGTATTTCCTCGTTCATATGCTTTGGCACATTTTTATATTTGTCTTCTTTCAGTGGATCGGCAAGTTTAACTCCAGCTGTTCTTGTGGCTGTGTTGTACTTATTTTTTTTTCTAGCAGTGTTATGTGAAGCAAATTTCAGTGGTCATTGATATTATTGATATCATTTCCCTCAGTGGTCTTACTCCAAGTGCATAAAAATAAAAAAAACGGAGTTAAGTCAGTTTTGTTAAAGTAATATCAATTGATTATCTTATTTACAGAAATGTTGTGGTAATTGGACTCGTTTTTGCTAAAGCCTTACTGTTACTTTTGTTTGTGTGCGCACGCCCGAATGCTTGTGAATGTGTGCATAGCATGGGTTGTCATTGAAATAAACACCACAGAAATCTAGAATATTTGCAGACTTGTCTGCATCAAAGCTTGTGGTTGTTAAGCAAGTATTTTTATATGGTACATGTACTATATATACTTTGCACTGCAGATACACCTTTGTCCCAATGTGCTTAAAGCAGTCATCTCACTTATTTTTGTTTAAAGATTGAAGACTTTTCTGTTTTGTCATTAAAGCGTAAAAGACGGAAACATACAAGGAATAAATAAAAAGGTCAATTAAATAAACTCAAGTGTATCTATAACTAAATGTATCCGCTTGTCATATTGTGGGTGGAGGACATGGATGAGATCTTCAGAACCAAATGCTCCTGTTTAAACCTTTGAGGGGCCTGTAAGCTGTTGTACCACAGATTCAAAGAGTACCACTAAGTATTGTCAGGAGTAACTGTTAAAAGACAAAAGATAGGGAGATTATGGGCAAGCTTAGGCTAAACGCAACTAACAAAAACAGTACATGAGGACAGTTGAACTCGGGCACTTTATTCAGTTGAGTGTCTGAGATGCCTTTCTACTATCCACCTGTAAAACTCTCCAACTTTCTGCTCCTCATCCTCATCATACAATGCATATGACACTAACATGTGTTCATTAACTGAGGAAATTCCAATGCACATGCATGGGGCGGCAGGTAGCCTAGTGGTTAGAGCGTTGGGCCAGTAACCGAAAGGTTGCTAGATTGAATCTCCGAGCTGACAAGGTAAAAATCTGTCGTTCTGCCCCTGAACAAAGCAGTGAATCCACTGTTCCTAGGCCGTTATTGTAGATAAGAATGTGTTTTCTTAACTGACTTGCCTAGTTAAATAAATGTTAAATAAAATAGCTTTATCTCATTGTCATGTTCTAGCGCATGCTTAACCTTAACTTAAGAGCTTTCCTAAAGCCTTCCCTACAGTTAGACTTGACCAGTGGAGGAAGAACAATGATATCTACTGCAGTACGTTATCCCTCCTCCTGTCAGACTCCTTATACTTGTATTCCCCCCCTACAGTCAGTTCTCCCACACACAAACATCCTGGACTATACCCTAAGATACTTCACACCTGCAAGTAGTGAAATTGGATGTAGTGATTTGACCTCAAACCTGACATTGACCTCACAGCTCAGTAGGACAGGAGAGTTGGATGGAACTAGTGACACAAAAATAGCATGCATCAGCGACATCTGACACCAAGTTCCTTCCTTAAAGTACTTTATTTTTTTTCCTTCTCCAAAACAAAAGTCGCCTGAGTGAGTATGAGGGCGGCTTTGCTCCTAGTGCCTTAGTCAATGAGAAGAAGAAGCACTTTTTAAAAAGGTCCTGATACAAGTGCCTTAGTTTAACTACTCACAGTCTACAGTGGCCTTGCTGGGCCAAACATTGTGAATCATAAACTACAGACCGTGATGAATGTAGGAATCCTGATATTGTGAAAGTACACATTTGCTCTCTCAAGGGTTCTTGGTTGACATGACGGTTACTAATGAAGTTCAGGGCATCGGAAGCAAAGCCTCCCAGTGAGTTGTGTGGGTGGTCTTGGAGTTGGGTGGGTGTACAGTATGTGGGTATGGATGGGACAGGTTAAGGGGAACAGAACAGTAGGGTGTCTGGGTTGTGTTTATAAGTCGCTCTCTCCGTACAGGGCACTGGAGAAGGAGATGTAGTCCAGGGCGCCTGGGGGTGCGCCACTGCCGATGTAACTGGTCATGCGGCTGATGCAGTAGTCGGCCTGCTCTGGGGGCAGCTCCCTGCGCAGTTCTTCCACTGTGATGTATGTCTGGGAGGGGAGGACACGGGTTATCAAGGGTCCCACCACCGTTATCACAACCAAAATCTGTGGCTCCGTGTGGCAGACTTCGCAAGAAGAATAGGTGCAATAATGGTGCCGCCCAACTCACCTTGTCGGAGGCCAGGATCTTGAATGAGGCCATGACCTGATCGGCGGTGTCCGTCTCGGCCGTCTCGCGGGTCATGAAGTCGATGAAGGCCTGGAAGGTCACCACACCTGTGTTGTTGGAATCCACCAGCGTCATGATGCGGGCAAACTCCACCTCACCCTGGGGGACAGAGAGAGAGAAAGAGCGGGGAAGGAAGAAGTTATTATATAAGTACAACATAATTACTCACACAGAGAAACCATTGCCATTGTCCATTGCCTCAAATGACTGGGTCCTGAACAGTGTTGCCAACAATTTCAGTGAGCTCTGCTATTGGCTCCTTGATTTGTCTCTAGATAAAGTCACGGCACTAATTTGCCTTGTAAAAGCTGTGGTCCCCGGCATCGCGTTTTCAGCCCCTCTCCTCTGCCTGGTATAGCGTTTTCGCCCCCCTCTCCCGCTCCACACCCCTTCCATTTGTGCTTCTCTGCCAATGTGTATGCCGTTGCTGTAACTTCTGTTGCACAGACAGCTTCTCCCACTCACTTGCGGCAGAATTGAGTGGAAAAAGGTCTCTAAATGCTGTCAAAACCATAGAAACCCCTCAGTGTCAAAACCCCCCTCAGCCTGAAAAGTAGAAGAATTAGTCGCTAGAATCATTTACCAATAAAAGTCACTGGAGGGGGTCTGAAAACTTGCTAAATATAGCGACAAAGTCGCTAAGTTGTCAAAACTGGTCCTGAAGCAGTCCGACTCACCAGATCGTAGCCCATGGAGATGAGACAGGCGCGGAAGTCGTCTGGGTCCATCATACCATTTCTCTTCTACAAAAGGAAAAACAAAGATCACTAAGCCACATGTGCAGGAAAGGGATGTAACATTAAACGTAACCGATACCTAGCTCAAGCTCGGTCTTACCCTGTCAAAGTGGTTGAAGGAGGCTCTGAACTCGTTGAGCTGCTCCTGGCTGATGCCCTTGGCATCTCGGGTCAGGATCTGGTTCTCCACCTCGTTGATGGTGCGGGCGATGGTGGTCAGGAGCTGCTCCCAGCCCACACGCACATGCTGAGAGGAGGAGAGAGGAGAATACAGGATTAGAATGTTAGAGAGTGGGGGGAAGAGAGGAGCGAGAGGGGGGAGAGAAGAGAAGGTGGGGAGAGGAGAGGGGGGCATAAAGATGAGAACCCCGTGGCAGTACCTCCATGGTGTAGTTGGTGTGCTTGTTGTCAAAGATGAGGGACTCCTGGCTGAGCTGGTGGTCTCCCTCCAGCTTGTCGATGTTGCACTTGTAGTTGATGATGTTCTGCTCGTACTGCTTCAGGTTGCTCATCTGTTCCTCCAGGGAGCCGGCGATGTCCACAGACACGTGGCTGATCTCCTACAGGAGGAAAGAGGGGCTGTGGTTAGAGTACAATGACTATTCATCACCATTCATTCATTTCATTTCATTTATTCAGCCAGGATAGCAACTGTTTTAAAAGGGAGTCACGGGTTCCATAGGATCAAACCAAACACACACACATCACATAAAAAGGTGTGTTAATACAGGATACGTTGACTTGGTCTTGAGAGGATATGCTCGAACACTCATAAAACAGATCTGGAATAATCTAATGAAGACGTGAGTTTGAGCTGTGGGGTATTGGTTACCTCCATCTTGGTCTGGATCCAGGGTCCGATGATGTTGGCCTGGGCAGCGAACTGGCGCCTCAGCCTCTCGTTGGACTGCTGCCTGGCCACCTCCTCCTGCAGCATCTGATCCCTGAGGGGCACCAGGTGTTTCACCTACACACGGCAGATAAAGGAGAGGCAACGTTGACAGACAACAATTGATGACTGGACCTGGAGCTTGACGCACCCTGATGGATCAGTGTTGAAGTTTGAATGATAACCAAAGAATCGTTGCATTGAGTTTGCTTAAAGCTCGTCTCTAGAACGAGAGGGGTCAATCGCTCTCCCTGAGCAGACAATATCAAAAAGAGATGGACATGTTCTCACAGCATCCCATTTGTCGGTGATGTCCTGGGGGGAAAGGTTGGTGTAGGGGTTGACTCCTGACAGCTTGATGCCGTAGGTCTGAGCGATCTTCACGATCTCATTCTGGATTCCCATGGTTGCAACGCGCTCCTTATCAGCCTCTGGCAGGGTGGCCTTGAACTGGTCATGGGCTGTGATCAGACTCTGAGGAAGAGGAGGAGCAAAGGGAATGATGAAGAGGAGGAAGTGAAGGAATGATAAATGGATGTAACAAGGACCCCCCCCCCCACCTATCATGCCCTCTGCCTCCTACCTGGATCTCCTCAATACTGTGCACAATGAACATGTCCTGTAAGTCCTCCATGGCTCCGTCCATCCAGTTGTTGAAGGGGGCTGCTCTCTTGGCGAACTCCAGGTACAGCTGGTCGATGGTCTCCCACAGCTTCTCCACACGCTGAAAAAACACACACACACACACAAGCCAGTCGGTGTTAAAACCTGGTAATTGAGGTCATCCCAGAATTGTATGGAGGCTGAATTATTATTATTTATTTTTTTATAAAAACTTCCGAAGCCTATTTACTGGAAGTAAGGTAGGTTATATAGAGGGTAGGAATGCACGGTGTTATGTGGAGGTGAGAAATAGGGTAATGCCTGTCTGTCTCCAGGGTACCTCCAGTGAGTCTCTCCTCTTCTGGGTCAAGGTGCCCAGGTTGTCCCACTGGTCACAAATACCCTGGCAGCGGGCGTTGATGGTGACGGCGTCATGATAGTCCAGCTCACTAGGACATGAAGTATATGAGATTATGAGCTAGTATCGGAGTAATTTCAGACCAAAAGAGGAAGGGGGATTTTCTTCCTTTTCTCTCACACACTCACTCTCTCCCCCCATCTTTATCATTCGATCAGTCTTTCAGTCTGTCTGTCTCTCAGTGGCTCTCTTTTCCCCCTCTCTCGCTCTTTCTTACTTGAGCTCCTGGGCGATGGCAGCAATCTGCTCCACTCTGTCCTGGTGGGCGGCCAGGTCGCTCTCAAACGCCTCGTGCTTCCTCATCAGGGCACGGATCTCCATCAGTGAGGCAGACTCATAGTCCTTCATGGACAGCAGCTCCACCTTACCTGAAGGCCACAGAGAGAGACACACCCACACTGACTAAAACGCAAGTAGAAATCCGTTTACACCAATTACACAAAGTTCAGAGCAGGTATTTTACAACCTAAACAAAACACAAACCCTCCACTTGATTTGAGATAATTGAGAATCTCCCCTCTGCTCTTTCCATTTCCATCCCCATACCTGAGGTCCAGGACTCATGCAGGGAACACTTCTGCTTGAACTTCTCAGCCAGGTGGTCCAGCCTCTCCAGGCGGCGGATCTCAGTGAGCAGCCACTCCTCATAGCCCTTCTCTACCTGCTCCAGACCCTTCCAGGCATTGGCAATGTCCTGAGGGGAGACAAACCAGGGGCTCAGTGAATGAGAACACGACAGACAAGGGACCATATGACTGTAATGAGAGTGAAAGGGCGAGTTAACGGGAGGGGTGGCTGGGGGGGGGAACGTACCGACACCATCTTGCCCTCGGAGGGCATGAAGGCGGGCCTGTTGCTCAGCCTCAGCTTGGTCTGCAGGGTGTTGAAGTTAATCTCCAGCTGACACTTCTCCTGCACCTTGGGAGGCTTGTGGACGCGACGGTAGTCACGGAAGTCCTCCAGCTTCTGCTGCATGGCGCGCATGGTCTGCTCGGCCACACGGTTCTCCAGCCAGGGGATGGTGCGACGGATCCACTCCAGCAGCTAAGGGGAGAGGGTAGTACCGAGACGCATCCACTGAAGCCATCTTAACACAAGGACATTATTTGGAATGGACCGAGAACAGGCCAAACTAAAAAGGCTGCCCACCCACCTCACTGGCCAGCGTCTCATACTCCTCCATGAGCTTCTCGTTCTCCTGGTTGACAGCCAGCACCTTGCAGATCCTGTTGGCAGCCGTCTCAGCCTAGGACACAAGAACAGAGGTCAGGGAGGATGTCCAGGCTGGATCTCTAAGGGGAAAGGCTACGTAGTGGTGGTCAGTGAGGAAACCTCAAACTATAAAAAATTAAGTGAGTCGCACACTCCATATATAAACTCCCAGTAATTTATTGGGAAAACCTCACCTGCTCGGCTCCAGCGAAGGCATGATAGAAGCAGGACACATAGGTCATGATGGCCTTCTCGTCGGGCTTTGGGGTGTTCACAATATCTCAAATGGAAAGAAAGTCTAAATTATTGCCATAGATATCCAGAGAAAACATTTGTTCCTCATTTTGGTTCAGACAATATGAGCGCTTATGAAAATGTGTGCTTTTTGTAAGCAGCTAAGATCCATCTTAATAATGATACAGTGCATTTGGAAACTATTCAGACCCCTTGACTTTTCACACATTTTGTTAGGTTACAGCCTTATTCTAAAATTTGAGATTTTATTCTAAAATCAATCTACACACAATTTCCAATAATGACAAAGCAAAAACAGGTTTAGAAAAAAATATATATATACATCACCCTTTACTCAGTACTTTGTTGAAGCACCTTTGGCAGTGATTACAGCCTCGAGTCTTCTTGAGTATGACGCTACAAGCTTGGCACACCTGTATTTGGGGTGTTTCTCTCATTGTTCTCTGCAGATCCTCTCAAGCTCTGTCAGGTTGGATGGGGAGCGTCGCTGCTCAGCTATTTTCAGGTCTCTCCATAGATGTTTGATTGGGATCAAGTCCGGGCTCTGGCTGGGCTACTCAAGGACATTCAGAGACTTGTCCCGAAACCACTCCTGCGTTGTCTTGGCTGTGTACTTAGGGTCGTTGTCCTGTTGGAAGGTGAACCTTCGCCCCAGTCTGAGGTCTTGAGCTCTCTGGAGCAGGTTTTCATCAAGGATCTCTCTGTACTTTGCTCAGTTCATCTTTCCCTTGATCCTGACTAGTCTCCCAGTCCCTGCCGCTGAAAAACATCCCCGCAGCATGATTCTGCCACCACCATGTTTCAATGTAGGGATTGTGCCAGGTTTCCTCCAGACTTGACACTTGGCATTTAGGCCAAAGAGTTCGTTATTGGTTTCATCAGAACAGAGAATCTTGTTTTTCCATGGTCTGAGAGTCTTTAGGTGCCTTTTGGCAAACTCCAAGCAGGCTGTCATATGCTTTTTACTGAGGAGTGGCTTCCTTCTGGCCACTCTACCATAAAGGCCTGATTGGTGGAATTCTGCAGAGACGGTTGTCCTTCTGGAAGGTTCACTCATCTCCATAGAGGAACTCTGGAGCTCTGTCAGAGTGACCATTGGTTTCTTGGTCACCTCACTGACCAAGGCCCTTCTCCCCCGATTGCTCAGTTTGGCCGGGCGGCCAGCTCTTGGAAGATTCTTAGTGGTTCCAAACTTCTTACATTTAAGAATGATGTGTTCTTGGGGCCTTTAATGCTGACATTTTTCATTTCCCTTCCCCAGTTCCGTGCCTTGAGACAATTCTGTCTCAGAGCTCTAAGGACAATTCCTTCGACCTCATGGCTTGGTTTTTGCTCTGACATGCACTGTAAAAACTGTGGGACGTTATGTAGACAGGTGTGTGCCTTTCCAAATAATGTCCAATCAATTGAATTTACCGCAGGTGGACTCCAAGTTGTACAAACATGTTAAGGATGATCAATGGAAACAGAATGCACCAGAGCTCAATTTTTCGAGTCTCATAGCAAAGGGTCTGAATACTTATGTAAAATAAGTAACTTTTTTTTTAAATACATTTGTTAAATTTCTAAAAAGCTGTTTTCGCTTTGTCATTATGGGGTATGGTGTGCAGATTGATGAGGGAAATGTATAAGGCCGTAACGTAACAAAAATGTGGAAAAAGTCAAGGGGTCTGAATACATTCCGAATGTGCTGTATAACTTAGATTCTTGGAGTCCTGTAGAAAAGGTTGTTCACCTTCTGCATCCAACATCTTGGGGATGTCCAGGTACTTCTCTGCCACCTCGAAGGCAGTGTTGAGATTGCCCATGGGGTCATCCTACAGATGCACACACACAAAACACACACACAAAACACAGTACTCGGTGAGTAAGAGGCTAAAGACCAGTAACAGTTAAAGCAGACAGGATGCACTCATAGCCATTCTGAACTACGTTGGCAGCTCGCTTTCCATTCACCATGTCAGAAATACTGGTTGGAACACGGTCTGTTCAAAAGAAGACGTTGTATCATTGTACTCCCTGGCGAAAGCAACGCTGACGAAACGTGTCAGAGTTTTCAAATCTCTGTTGCGTTGAACATAATAAATTGTAATGATAAGCCGTGGTCCTTGTTTTTTTGTTTTTTTCATGACGTTTTAAAGATAATATAACTAAGATTTTGAATTAGTTATCATCATAGTCCATCACATTGTAATCACGTCTGAAGCCACTCCATGCATTATTGCCATTTTAGTCATTCTCTCCTTAGGAAGATGATGCTGGATCATTTTAAGGTCTGTTGTTGTGTCAATTCATATAAAACATGCACTGTTTTAAAGAATAGTAAACTGAACCAACTCGAGCAGGTATTCGATTGTTACTTCAAACCAGTGCCTTAACAGAATCGGTCCGTCAGTAATGTTAGCCAAAGCACAGTTCAGTTGTCTATGCCAGTTCCTCCATCCTCACCACTGTTCATTTAGAGAACAAAGAGCTTTTAGAAGAATCAAAATGACCAAGAAATACATTACAAAGGTTCAGACTACGGGCGTGGACAATGGTGCGGGCTGTTTGAGTGATGTTTGTGTGGGCAAGTGGAGAGACTGGCTGAGTGTGGACCAGAGAGGGGCGGACCAATCATGCAGGGATGTGGGTGGGAAGAGTGACAGCACCTTGCGCAGTTTGGAGTAGTCAATGAGGTCAGGTCTGTGTCTGTGGATGAGGGCACACAGTGCCAGGCCATCCTTCCAACTGAGACACAGACCCAGGGAGAGAGATAGATGGAGAGAATGATATACAAATCAATCAAAGACGAAAAGGAGGAACAAAAGAGATGAATGCATAGGATCTGTGAAAGAGGTAAACACAGGATGTGTGAAGGAGCGAGGAGAAAATGTGAAAGTGTAACAGTGAGATGAAGAATCTCCTCTAACAACTGCGCAGATTCAGAACATTCCGGATTTAAACCATGACTAAAACACATATCAGTGACTACAGAATGTATGTGACATGTTGTGAGCCAGCTATGTGACCAGAACAGATTAGTGGCTGCTCACCTGATGTGGAAGTTCTGCACATTGACATTCCTGTAGGGGGCAGTCTTCCTCTGGCACCACAGCAACAGACCCTCCTTAGCAGAGGTCTCTGAACACACACAATGACGTAAGGTAGGATTTTTTTATTTACATTTTTTAAAATCCCTTTATAGCATAGAAATAACCCTAAGCATGAGAAATGCCTATTGCATGTGTCACATATATGAATGACGAATTGTTAAGGTGCTCAGAGGGTTTGGCTTTGTGTCTTTGAAGAGTGCTCACCCTCTACAGAGATGTCCTGGATGGCGAAACGCAGAATGATGGTCCAGATCATCCCCAGGGTCATCTTCACATTACCATCCACAATCTCTGCCGAGGTCAAGGGTCAGTTAGATCGGACGATAGAGACATAAGACGTGGAAATACATTTACAGGAAGTAGACGAGTACTATGAGAAGATAAGGGTTTCGGGGTGCGAGTCTCACCCTCGGCACCGATGGACACCAGCTTGACTCCCTTGCTGCAGATGAAATCCAGGGCCTTGTTCACGTTGGCGATTTTGTGGAAACGCATTTTGCCTTTGTCTGGCTTGGGAAGCCTTTCACCTGCACATTCACAAACACACAACAAGGACACATTGGTTAGCGTTAATGTAAGTGAATGGAAATTGTGAAATGTATTTAGACATTTCACCATGCAGAAAGGAGTGAAACGCCAATGTTCCACAGTAATTGAGCCCTCTGTCTGTAGGCTCCAACTACCTGAGATGACCTCCAACAGCAACATGAGTTTGAGCCCATTCCTGAAGTCCTCCTCAATGTTCTCAATCTGTGTGCCCGCTTTACGCAGGTGAGAGTTGCACCAGGCGGTGAAGGTCTGAGAGAGCGAGAGAGAGTGTGTGTTAGAATACTTCATAATATTTTGTGCCAAAATCCATTATGCTTCACTTATGAAAGGCCTTTAACAGGCCATGTGTGTCTTTTCAGGGGTCATGGGTCAACATATCTAAGTTACTACTGATCCTACTTTGGTTACTTCAAATTCTAGAAAAATACTCAACTTGAAAGCTGCAGTACACAATGATCTCATATAAAATGAGACACCATCTGTCATAACCAATGTAGACTGTGTAGAACAGTATAACAGACTTGCAAGCTAAAACTACACGTACAACAACCACCCCTTCGGTATGAACGTTATTACACAAAGACAGAGTAAAACTATGCTGCATAAAAGTCAAGGTAGTTGGGAACATATTTCCGATGTCCCAATAGCATGGCATCAGGTTTATGAACTGATATACAAAACAGCATCAATTCGTTCTTTTCAATTGAAGCTATTATGTGAAATCCTCGCTATAAAAAGAATGCTCAGTGTATGGGGCATTGAACAGTCAGAGCGGTGCAGACTCTGCCACGCAGAAACAGAATCAATAGATCATCCCTCTTGGTACTGTCCATCGTTGGCTTGTTTTTGGAATCAGGCCCAGGAATGGTTGTGGTTGGACCTGCCAACTGTATTGTTGGGGGATTTGAAGGACCACAGTCAGTCAACAGGAAATATCATTGTGCTCTTGGGTAAAGGTCAAGGGTCAGTTATTTTGGGGCAATTTCGGCAGAAATGTTGCAGATGGGGAGATTCAAGTCCCTAGTGAGACACCATGGTAGAGAATGGAGGGATGTATTGAAAGAGGAAATGGTAGAAGGACCATTTACTGGGAAATATGGGTTGATCTGCATCTGTCTGAAGGTTGGAATTAATACATACACACATGCACAGTATAAATGTTTGAGGACCTCCAAATCAGGGGTGAGGATGGATGTGATTATTGTATGCTTTGCGTCGTTATTCATATTTTGTTTTCTCGCTGTAAACGCTGGTACTGGTGGTTATGGGTGCGCTCGCTTCCGTGCCCGCCCGGGCGTTGGGCGGGGCTCGGTCCTTCTCGCCCATGGGCAATCCCTTCGGCCGAGGGCTTCGCCCTGCCGGTGTCTCGGGGCGAGCCCACCCACTGACCAGAACACCCACTGATAGGAGTGGCCATTTGTATTGTCGAAAAATATAAATCATTGAGACAAAAAAAAGGCACGGGGTAAATGATACAGTATTCCCATTCATTTATGAGTACGGGATTTACCTATTTTTCTAAGACTGTGATATAGCTTTAACACATTTTGAAGAATACATAGTAATGGGATACTATTTTGAACACATGACAATGTGATGCAGAAGCTGCTGAGGCAATACAACGCAGAGAACACAGAGTCTGCGGGAAGGACTGAACCTAGAGTGAAGCCGCTGGAAGTTGTGAAGACCAAATCGGTTTTGCATTTATCGACGGGCTTAAGAAATAGATAAAAACACAGCATGTGCCGTTTTCCATAAACTGGAGTGGAGTGAGAGATCGTGAGAGCGAAATGGAGAGACTGAAGAATGCTCAGGCCCAACGTAATTTGATTTAAAGCTGGAAGAGGAGACTCTTCCGCAGCAGGTGTCTACCCCCCAAATCACCCTCTACTGCCATTGATGTCCAATTTTAGACCGGGTTGGAGGAGGGGGAGAGAAGGAGGAGAAGGAGTGGGTGTAGGAGGCTATATCGGGTAGCCAGGGGACAGCTGACAGCACAGCATTCCTGCAGCAGACACTCTCAACCAACAGTGTGGGGAAGGGGAATGCTGGGGGAAAAAAGAGAGGGGGGGGTGATCTTTTTGAACAACTCTCAATGTTAGATTTTCAGTAACACCTTTATCTCGCCCACTGGGGATTTGGGATGGGATAGTACAACTATTAACCTTTTTAAAATCAGTGAAAGGCAGTGACCACTCTTGCAAAACCTCTTTATTACCGGTGAATTCATTCAAATGAAAATACCTTCGTATGGATGCTGGATCAACTCCTCACGATCATTATGTTTAATTTACTTGTAAAAGGAATAACAAAAAATGCCAAAGAACTCTGGAAAGAATATTAACATGGAATGGATCTCTTGTGTATGACACGGGTAAAAAAAGAAAGAAAAAAAAGAAAGACATTAGCAAGAAACAGACTTGGACCAAAGAGGCATTCATACTGACACAACAAAATGGCCGATCCCTACCCGACACCTACCTTGTTAAGAAAACTCTAGACTAATTCATAACCAGTGTTGAACTACAACTTTACTGAGTTCTGAGCTCGCTGGGGGGGGGTAACTCATGTCCAAATATCTATTGCACATAAAGCCAGAATAACAAACAAGGCCTCACTACAAGATGTGTGTCTCAATGACCTGCTTCTAAAGCTGAACCATTAAACATTACAAACATAACACAAATTCCCATACCGGCACACCACGCCATTCAGTAATTGAGCAACTCTTTCTCTAGCTGAGAGTAACTGTACCAAGCCACGACTATATTACTAGCACTTGTATTAACACTAAGGTGTTAATACAACTTCCAGGCTAAACCATCCTTCAGAAAAATGCTAAACTGAGCATTGAAGCAAAGAAACTCCACCGGAAACCATGCCTGTTGCCGACACTGAGGGCAATAGCTTCTCCAACGTATTACCTTACACCAGAGGGAACTATGGGAAAAATACAGTAGCTATCATTGTGGAGCCCTGTTGGTAACATTGCGGGTCTTTAGTCCTGCCATGTCATCCTTCCAATTCTCGTTCCTCACTTGAATGTGAGGAAGCCTGGGAAACGAGGCTAGGTATGGGGCTAAGGCCAGTGAGAGACTGTGGCCTGGGCCTGGCACGCCAGGGAGCTGGGCTGGCACTGGGATTAGCACCCTCCACAGGCATGCAGGCCTGAGTCACTGGGTCATCTGGCAGGAGCCCACCTGCTCTCTACTAACCATTGTTGTTAGTGGGGGTGTTTCCGTGTAAAAAGCCCCATGAGCACTAACATGTGAAGTTCATAGGAGTGCATCAAATTTGGTGTCAAATTAAAGCTAGGAGTGTATTTTTTAAATTAAGGCATATATACATTTTCCCAAAATGTTCCATCCGAAAAATGTGGAATAAGCAAAGGCTTTGATTTCTTGTCAGATGGAAAAGGGGTCTTAGAAAACATCTACCAGAAAAAGTCTTAAAGGGTATTAGAAATACATCAAAACACAATAATGTTGAAGTAAAGACCACTGACAACTAATAACATTTAAATATATAAAAAATATATATATATATTGCCTAGTGTCTTGTCATTCTGGATATTTTCTAATTTCTCTCCCTCATGGGGGAGAATAATGAAAGTTCACAGAAGTAACAAGTAAGAGGTAGACCTACCAATTAGTTTGTGTTTTTACTGATAATACATCATAAACCCAAGTGTTAAGGGATTAAAATGCCTCATTATGTTCGCAAATTGGTAACAGTCTGATTGGTAACAGACTGCAACTGAATTGGCTACAATGAGAATTCGTAGTAGTCCCAAACCACAGTTGGGTCACCTGCTACTGTCCTCCCTACCACTGGCCTACTGTTATGCTCAGCTCATAATTTATTTAATTTGCTTTCTGTCGCGTGGTGGTCAAAGCAAGAGTGTGAAATCAGTCTGGACAACCCTCTCCCTCTCTCGTCTCTCTAGTTAATGTCACCTCTCCCGGCTCTTACTGACACTTACTAACAAACCCTCTGACCCATTGCGCACCGACTGACAGCGGACTCCCATGGATGTTAAAAAGTAGTTGTAAAGACTTGGTTCTGCTCTGGACCTACAGGATCTGGTCTTGTTTGAGGACGGAGCTCTTTAGAATAATCCCCAAATATGCAAAGAAGGATAGAAAACATTTTCTACCTTTGTGTACCTATTCAGGATACATCACCATGAAGAAAATGAGATTCATAATGATGTATTTCTGTATAGTACAGATCAGGGACCCATAATGTCATTCTGTTACCGGGTGTTAATCCACTTCACTTACTGTAGTTCAATAACCCAAATAGATTTTTTTCAAACTCAAGGTGTCATATAGCTGACACCCCATTCTTCCTGCTGACATCTTTGCCTCTCAACTCAGAGTAGATATTTCACCAAGTTTCGTGAAAACGTGAGGGAGATTTGACTGTCATTCTGCTACCAAACCTTACATCTGCAATGTTCTTCGAGTAAGTGTTTATTGTACAATTTTCTGTGGAAATTGTTCAAAGTTGTCCTTGTGCATATAGCTGCATGGTTTGCTTAACTTTGCAATCAATGTTTTTTGTTTGGCAGAGTGTTAAAGTGAAAAATGGGAGTCTCAGCGTCATTCTGTTGAATTGCCTTGTGGGTAAGAATACGGGGCCTGCACGCTTAATACAATGGCATGGCACACGTAAGCCTGAGGGCTCACACAGAGGAAACAGATGGGAATCTGCACACACAAAGAAAACATCAGCACACAAACACTCATGAATATCTACAGTAGCTGGACACACAGACTCATACACATGAGGTTATATAGGCTTACTGTACACACACAAACACGCCAATAATTGATTTCCATTCAAAATCATATTTTCCCTAACCCTAAACCTTAACCCCTAACACCTAACTGTAACCCAAAACCTAACAACTAGGCTTAAAAAAAGCCTTTGGTCTCATTGGGATGTGGGAAAGGTCTTCAAGAAGGAGAATTTTCCTTGTTTTACTATCCTTTTGGACACTTCTGGGGATTTCCGATACTCAAGGAGAACAATACAAGCCCACACATGAAAAAAGTGACATTTGCTTACACTTTTACCAAAACACTTTCACAATGTTTTATAGCATATTGTAATGAAACAGCAGGGAGCAGGTCTCGAACCCTCGACCTTCTAGCCCGAGGTCCGGCGCGCTATCGACTGTGCCGCAAAAGCATGCTCAAGCGGCAGAGTCGATTTCCGCGCTTATAAACCCAGGGTCATTACACTTTTTTTAAAGCATGCTCAAGCGGCAGAGTCGATTTCCGCGCTTATAAACCCAGGGTCGTTACACTACTCCCTCCTTTCAAAGAGCGCGTCCTCGCGCTAGCTTGCGACTTTACGTCTTACAGGAACGCGCTCACCGGCCAAGCACACGCACTGTCGTGGATGCGAGGTCCGATCACTTCTGACACCAGTGTAATGAAACAGGCAGGGAGCAGGTCTCGAACCCTCGACCTCCTAGCCCGAGGTCCGGCGCGCTATCGACTGTGCCGCAAAAGCATGCTCAAGCGGCAGAGTCGATTTCCGCGCTTATAAACCCAGGGTCGTTACAATATTAAGAGCAACAAAATATACTTCTGAGTCTGGCCTTTAGCTAAATAACAGCGGTGTCCCCAAAATCACTACATTTCAAAACTCCCATCATGCAAGAAATACAAGAGGACCGTTACACATCAGCATCAATATTTCCCCCCAAAATATATTGTATGTACTGCCACCATTTCCATGACTACCAATTACCTGGGAGTTGCCAGCATATAATGAACACTTGGTTGCCAGTCCCTTTCTGCTTGAATTGCTATGCTAGCACTACTCTAATCCACAATTCTCTATTACTGCCCAGATCAGTTTAAGAATTGGAATCCTTGTCTATGGTCTTTTTTCAATAGTAATAACACATACTATAAGACATTTTTACATTTACATTTAAGTCATTTAGCAGACGCTCTTATCCAGAGCGACTTACAAATTGGTGCATTCACCTTATGATATCCAGTGGAACAACCACTTTACAATAGTGCATCTAACTCTTTTAAGGGGGGGGGGGTTAGAAGGATTACTTTATCCTATCCTAGGTATTCCTTAAAGAGGTGGGGTTTCAGGTGTCTCCGGAAGGTGGTGATTGACTCCGCTGACCTGGCGTCGTGAGGGAGTTTGTTCCACCATTGGGGTGCCAGCAATAAGCAATAACATTGCAGTGTGTTTGTGTTTAATATGTGTTTCACAACTCTTGTATCAGTGTAAATTACTATGGTAATATGAAGTGGACTTCCAAAATATTCAGACCCCTTGAATTTTCCCACATATTATTACGATACAGCCTTATTTGAAATTGGATTAAATCGTTTTTCCACCCCCTCATAAATCTACACACAATACCCCATAGTGACAAAGCAAAAAAAAAAAAAGTTTTGGGAATTTTGTGCAAATGTATAAAAAAAAACTGAAATATTACATTTACATAAGTATTCAGACCCTTTAGTCAGTACTTTGTTGAAGCACCTTTGGCAGTGATTACAGCCCCGAGTCTTCTTGGGTATGACGCTACAAGCTTGGCACACCTGTATTTGGGGAGTTTCTCCCATTCTTCTCTGCAGATCCTCTCAAGCTCTGTCAGGTTAGATGGGGAGCGTCGCTGCACAGCATTTTTCAGGTCTCTCCAGAGATGTTCGATCGGGTTCAAGTGCGGGCTCTGGCTGGTCCACTCAAGGACATTCTGAGACTTGTCCCGAAGCCACTCCTGCATCGTCTTGGCTGTGAGCTAAGGGTCGTTGTCCTGTTGGAAGGTGAACCTTCGCCCCAGTCTGAGGTCTTGAGCAGGTTTTCATCAAGGATCTCTCTGTACTTTGCTCCGTTCATCTTTCCCTCGATCCAGACTAGTCTCCCAGTCCCTGCCGCTGCAAAACATCCCCACAGCATCATGCTGCCACCACCATGCTTCACCGTAGGGATGGTGCCATGTTTCCTCCAGACATGACACTTGACATTCAGGCCAAAGAGTTCAATCTTGGTTTCATCAGAACAGAGAATATTTAGTTTCAAATGGCCTGAGAGTCCTTTAGGTGCCTTTTGGCAAAATCCAAGCGGGCTGTCATGTGCCTTTTACTAATGAGTGACTTCTGTCTGGCCACTCTACCATAAAGGCTTGATTGGTGTAGGGCTGCAGATGGTTGCCCTTCTGGAAGGTTCTCCCATCTCCACAGAGGAACTCTGGAGCTCTGTCAGAGTGACCATCAGGTTCTTGGTCACCTCCCTAACCAAGGCCCTTCTCCCTTGATTGCTCAGTTTGGCCAGCTCTAGGAAGAGTCTTGGTGCTTCCAAACTTCTTCCATTTAAGAATGATGGAGGCCACTGTGTTCTTGGGGATCTTCAATGCTGTAGAAATGTTTTGGTACCCTTCCCCAGATCTGTGCTTTCTGTCTCGGAGCTCTACGGACAATTCCTTCAACCTCATGGCTTAGTTTTTGATCTGATATGCACTGTCAACTGTGGGACCTTATATAGACAGGTGTGTGCCTTTCCAAATCATGTCCAATCAATTGAATTTACCACAGGTGGACTCCATTCAAGTTGTAGAAACATCTCAAGGATGATCAATGGAAACTGGATGCACCTGAGCGCAATTTCAAGTGTCATAGCAAAGAGGTATTTCTAAAAGCTGTTTTTGCTTTGTCATTATGGGGTATTGTGTGTAGATTGATGAGGATTATTATTATTATTTTGATTCATTTTAGAATAAAGGCTGTAAAAGTAACATGTGGAAAAAGTAAAGGGGTCTGAACTTTCCGAATGCGCTGTAACCACAATACAACAAGAGATGATTAGTCACACTCTTAGCTCCTCACCAAAGGCTTTGGCAAGAGTTGTAACCAGGCTGAAACTAAACCATGTATGAGATTAAATGAAAGTGTAGGGATCCATAAATCACAACCTAAAGCACAAAAGAATCACGTCAAATCAAGGGTCTCTTCACCACCGCTGAGTTAAATGTAAGACATCATTTAGGTGTACAGCCAACAGCATGCATGGAATATTGGTTTGTTTGCAGCAGTAAGGGTCTGTGTTATGTTGGTACCACAGTGTCATCTCTGAGGAAGGAATGAGAGCATCCCCAAAGCATGCAACATAGTGCCAATTGTTCCTTATTAACACAGGTATGCCATGCTTGTAGTGAAGTCTTTGAGGTGAGTTGTTGAATGATTATAGTTCCTGTTCCACACCCCTTCTTGTATAGGTTTGGTTCATGTTAAGTGTAATAAACCCATTATATAGACTGAGTACTAAGCGCCAAGTGACTATCAAAATGCAACGGACATCATCTATCCTGCCCGAATCTCCAAGGAATGATCATTTCTAAAAACGTGGGGGAGGGCAGCACCCATCACTGCTATAATGATAATCCCATCCCTACACAGTTATGCTATACCACATTACATGTCAGACCGTATACAAGAGGTCTAACTTCTCGTGGACAGACTACGCAATCGAGAAACTGACCAAATTGGGTGAGATTAGAGTTCGGAGTTAACCGAGGTTACAAAATGCCTAACAGAAAAAGGTAACCACCTACAAGTGCCAGTCTGTTCGTGCTATCATGCCAACTCCCTGTCACTCATTGTTATGTTTGGCTTGACAATGACAGCAATGGCGTTGACAAGAGCACAAACAGATCTGGGACCAGGCTAATTACTACTGCATAATAACTTACAGCATGTCAACTAGTGTGGCGCCCCGGCAGCTCATTGAGTCAGCGGGCACTGCATGTATGTCTGGCAGCATTTGAGAAGGCTGCAGAAACTCCATTGACTATTTATAACTGCTAAATGGCTAACGTCAGCATCATTTGTTGGCCTTCTGGTGTCGCAAGTACAGTGAGTCTTATGAGACTGTACAGACATATGTAGACTTCCATGCAATTATGGGTGATGCAACGTGGTATCTATTGAAAGACAAGGATTTGTAAAATGGCACTCACTTAACAAAAACAGATGAACCAAAAGCATTATGCAACAACGTAGCATTGGTACTACTACAAGCAGTACATTTTGCATCTCATTAGACAGAAACCACACGAAATACAATACATCAAAATTCGGGCGTTTACGCTTATGGAAGACAAAAATCAGTGAATGAGACAGTGAGAATTTATGACGCCTGTCCCACTTTAAGAGTGAGGATCCAATTTCAGTCCTAACAGAAGGACCCCCCTCTCCCTAAAACACCTAGGACATCAAGCATGCCTCATTTCCCAAATCCCACCACTGGCCACTGCTAGAGCAGCAAACATAGCTGTAATAATGACATCATCAAGGTCCATTCACAGTGACATGGTTACCCTCTGGTGTCCCACGTGTGTACAAAGACCTTGTTACCTTTACACAGGAAGTTTCATTTGATCTTAGTTGGTCCAGTTTGGAGCTGCGGGTCAACAGAGATCTTTTGGTCAAAGATAATTGATTTATCATAAAGATCCCTTTACCTGAATCTGATAGATTTTCCCAGACTAGTTAAATCTATAATGATATCCGTACTGACAGTGGATTATATGGGACATTGGAGACAGTTAGGCCAACACCTACATAATATAAAGTATTTGCATGACATTAGCCATAAATGGGCACATTTACAGTGTTTTGGAATAAAGAAGACACTCGTAAGAAAAGGTTACAACAGAGTTCTGTGTAGGCCCTTGACTGGCATTTGGGGGGGGGTTGAGGAGTTCGTTGGAAATGCTAGCACCAAGCAAGCTTGGGATTTTTATTTTATTTTTAATTGGGGCTCTTCTCTGCCATCGTGAGTTATGCCACCATTCCGAACACTTGCTTAGTGTAAAGTAAGGCCTTTGCCATGTACACTTGCTTTGCAATTGTAAAGCAATTAATATAAATGGGGTCATCAGAAATACCTGCGTGACCTCGACTCCTGACACCGATAACTCCCCACCCCCATTGGCCTACTGGGCCACACCAGGCAGTTTATAGAAGCTGCCCTACAAGGACACCTCTTCTGGAATAGCAACTGCCATTTGATCATACTGATGGCTTTCTCAGCCACCTCCCTCCACAGCCTGTAAGAGGCTCCCCCATCTTGCCCCCACACCCTCCCTCCCTCCAGACAGAGTCAGCCCCCATAATTCCCTGCTATTCTTTCAGAAGGTAGAAAAACGGCTCAGATGAATGTAATTCATGATTTCACAGTCACATAGTTTGAGTTACCCTTGGGAGAAAATAAATAGATATGACAGGTGAACTAGGCGAGACAAGATACACCTGATGTTATAACCATTTCCACGGGTTAATAATAGAT